>NW_027174587.1:0-300000 GCF_000390325.3 Nicotiana tomentosiformis
AAAATATGGAAATCGCGCGGAATTCTAGTTTTTTGGCTGAAAAACGCAAAAGACTAGGAACGATCATGGCGGGGTTGTGAGTATGGTTCCTTAGGTCATATTTGATAGTCCACAAAATTTTTAGGCGATCCGGCTCCGGGGGGCCCGACCCACTCGGAAGGCGTGGGCGATAGCACACAAAAATATGGGAATCGGGCGGAATTCTAGTTTTTGGCCAAAAAATGCAAAATATGAGGAACGATCATGGCGAGGCGGTGACTATGGTTCCTTAGGTCCTAATTGATGGCCCAAAAACTTTTTAGGCGATCCGAGTCCGGCGGCCCGGCCCACTCGGAAGGCGTGGGCAATAGCACACAAAAATATGGTAATCGAGCGGAATTCTAGTTTTTTGGCCGAAAAATGCAATAAATGAGGAACGATCATGGCGGGGCGGTGACTATGGTTCCTTAGGTCGTATTTGATGGCCCGGAAAATTTTAGGCGATCGGGGTCCACGGCTCCCGGGACCACTCGGAAGGCGTAAGCTATAGCACACTAAAATATGCAAATCGCGCGGAGTTCTAGTTTTTTGGCCGAAAAATGCAAAGCATTTGGAACGTTCATGGTGGGGCGGTGACTATGGTACCTTAGGTCGTATTTGTTAGTCCGGAAAAATTTTAGGCGATAGGGGTCCTGAGGTCCCGGGACCACTCGGAAGGTGTGGGCTATAACACACAAAAATATGGGAATCGCGCGGAATTCTAGTTGTTTGGCCGAAAAACGCAAACACTAAGGAACGATCATGGCTGGGCGATGACTATGGTTCCTTAGGTTTTATTTGATAGTCCGGAAAATTTTTAGGCGATGGGGGTCCGGAGACCCGGGACCACTTGTAAGGCGTGGGTATAGCACAAAAAAATATGGGAATCGGGAAGAATTCTAGTTGTTTGGCCGAAAAATGCAAAAAATGAGAAATGATCATGGCGGGAAGGTGACTATGGTTCCTTATGTCTTATTTGATAGTCCGGAAAATTTTTAGGCGATAGGGGTCCGGAGATCCCGGGTTCACTTGGAAGGCGTGGGCTATTGGACACGAAAATATGGGAATCGCGCGGAATTCTAGTTTTTTGGCCGAAAAACAGAAAAAACTAGGAACGATAATGGCTGGGCGATGACTATGGTTCCTTAGGTCTTATTTGATAGTCCGGAAATATTTTAGGCGATAGGGGTCCGGAGACCCGGGACCACTCGAAGGCGTGGTCTATAACACACAAAAATATGGGATCGTGCGGAATTCTAGTTCTTTGGCCGAAAAACACAAAAAATGAGGAACGATCATGGCGGGGCGGATACTATGGTTCCTTAGGTCGTATTTGATAGTCCAGAAAATTTTTAGGCGATAGGGGTCCGGAGGTCCCGGGACCATTCGGAAGGTGTGGGCTATAACACACAAAAATATGGGAATCGCGCGGTATTCTAGTTGTTTGGCCGAAAAACGCAAAAAATAAGGAACGATCATGGCGGGGCGGATACTATGGTTCCTTAGGTCGTATTTGATTGCCCGGAAAAATTTTAGGCGATCGGGGTCCGCGGCTCTTGGGACCACTCGGAATGCGTGGGTATAGCACACGAAAATATGGGAATCGGGCGAAATTCTAGGTCTTTTTCAGTAACATGCAAAAAATGTGGAAAGATCTTGGCAGGGCGGTGACTATGGTTCCTTTGGTCTTATTTGATAGTCCGGAAAAATATTAGGCGATAGGGGTCCGGAGGTCCCGGGACCACTCGGAAGGCGTGGGCTATAACACACAAAAATATGGGAATCGCGCGGAATTCTAGTTGTTTGGCCGAAAAACGCAAAAAATGAGGAACGATCATGGCGGGGCGGATACTATGGTTCCTTAGGTCGTATTTGATAGTCCGGAAAAATTTTAGGCGATAGGGGTCAGGAGGTCCCGGGACCACTCGGAAGGCGTGGGCTATAACACACAAAAATATGGGAATCGCGCGGAATTCTAGTTGTTTGGCCGAAAAACGCAAAAAATGAGGAACGATCATGGCAGGGCGGGGACTATGGTTCCTTAGGTCTTATTTGATAGTCCGGAAAAATATTAGGCTATAGGGGTCCGGAGGTCCCGGGACCACTCGGAAGGCGTGGGCTAAAACACACAAAAATATGGGAATCGCGCGGAATTCTAGTTGTTTGGCCGAAAAACGCAAAAAATGAGGAACGATCATGGCGGGTGGATACTATGGTTCCTTAGGTCGTATTTGATCGTCCGGAAAAATTTTAGGCGATAGGGGTCCGGAGGTCCCGGGACCACTCGGAAGGTGTGGGCTATAACATACAAAAATATGGGAATCGCGCGGAATTCTAGTTTTTTGGCCGAAAAACAGAAAAAACTAGGAACGATCATGGCTGGGTGGTGACTATGGTTCCTTAGGTCTTATTTGATAGTGCAGAAAAATTTTTGGCGATAGGGGTCAGGAGACCCGGGACCACTCGAAGGCGTGGGCTATAACACACAAAAATATGGGATCGCGCGGAATTCTAGTTCTTTGGCCGAAAAACACAAAAAATGAGGAACGATCATGGCGGGGCGGATACTATGGTTCCTTAGGTCGTATTTGATAGTCCGGAAAAATTTTAGGCGATAGGGGTCCGGAGGTCCCGGGACCACTCGGAAGGTGTGGGCTATAACATACAAAAATATGGGAATCGCGCGGTATTCTAGTTGTTTGGCCGAAAAACGCAAAAAATAAGGAACGATCATGGCGGGGCGGATACTATGGTTCCTTAGGTCGTATTTGATTGCCCGGAAAATTTTTAGGCGATCGGGGTCCACGGCACTTGGGACCACTCAGAATGCGTGGGTATAGCACACGAAAATATGGGAATCGGGCGAAATTCTAGGTCTTTTTTAGTAACATGCAAAAAATGTTGAAAGATCTTGACAAGGCGGTGACTATGGTTCCTTTGGTCTTATTTGATAGTTCGGAAAAATATTAGGCGATAGGGGTCCGGAGGTCCCGTGACCACTCGGAAGGCGTGGGCTATAACACACAAAAATATGGGAATCGTGCGGAATTCTACCTGTTTGGCCGAAAAATGCAAAAAATGAGGAACGATCATGTCGGGGTGGTTACTATGGTTCCTTAGGTCATATTTGATGGCCTGGAAAATTTTTAGGCGATCGGGGTTCGGGGTTCGGGGTTCGGGGTTCCCAGGACCCCTTGGAAGGCGTGGGCTTTAGCACACGAATATATGGAAATCGCCCGAAATTCTAGTTTTTTGGCTGAAAAATGCAAAAGACTAGGAACGATCATGGCGGGGCGGTGACTATGGTTCCTTAGGTCGTATTTGATAGTCTGGAAAATTTCTAGGCGATCCGGCTCCGGGGGGCCCGACCCACTCGGAAGGCGTGGGCGATAGCACACAAAATATGGGAATCGGGCAAAATTCTAGTTTTTTGGCCAAAAAATGCAAAAAATGAGGAACGATCATGGCGAGGAGGTGACTATGGTTCCTTAGGTCTTAATTGATGGTCCGAAAATTTTTTAGGCGATCCGAGACCGGCGGCCTGGCCCACTCGGAAGGCGTGGGCAATAGCACACAAAAATATGGTAATCGAGCGTAATTCTAGTTTTTTGGCCGAAAAATGCAATAAATGTGGAACGATCATGGCGGGGCGGTGACTATGATTCCTTAGGTCATATTTGATGGCACGGAAAATTTTAGGCGATCGGGGTCCACGGCTCCCGGGACCACTTGCAAGGCATAAGCTATAGCACACTAAAATATGCAAATCACGCGGAGTTCTAGTTTTTTGGCCGAAAAATGCAAAGCATTTGGAACGATCATGGTGGGGCGGTGACTATGGTACCTTAGGTCTTATTTTATAGTCCGAAAAAATTTTAGGCGATAGGGGCCGGAGTTCCCGGGTTCAGTTGGAAGGCGTGGGCTATAGGACATGAAAATATGGGAATCGCGCGAAATTCTAGTTTTTTGGCCGAAAAACAGAAAACACTAGGAACGATCATGGCTGGGCTGTGACTATGGTTCCTTAGGTCTTATTTGATAGTCCGGAAAAATTTTAGGCGATAGGGGTCCGGAGACCCGGGACCACTCGAAGGCGTGGGCTATAACACACAAAAATATGGGATCGCGCGGAATTCTAGTTCTTTTGCCGAAAAACACAAAAAATGAGAAACGATCATGGTGGGGAGGATACTATGGTTCCTTAGGTCGTATTTGATAGTCCGGAAAAATTTTAGGCAATAGGGGTCCGGAGTTCCCGGGTGCACTTGGAAGGCGTGGGCTATAGGACACGAAAATATGGGAATCGCGCGGAATTCTATATTTTTGGCAGAAAAACAGAAAAAACTAGGAACGATCATGGCTGGGCGGTGACTATGGTTCCTTAGGTCTTATTTGATAGTCCGGAAAAATTTTAGGTGATAGGGGTCCGGAGACCCGGGACAACTCGGAAGGCGTGGGAAAATATGGGGGGTCCGGAGGTCCCGGGACCACTCAGAAGGTGAAGTCTATAACACACAAAAATATGGGAATCGCGCGGAACTCTAGTTGTTTGGCCGAAAAATGCAAAAAATAAGGAATGGTCATGGCGGGGCGGATACTATGGATCCTTAGGTCGTATTTGATTGCCTAGAAAAATTTTAGGCGATCGGGGTCCGCGGCTCTTGGGACCACTCGGAATGCGTGGGTATAGCACACGAAAATATGGGAATCGGGCGAAATTCTACGTCTTTTTCAGTAACATGCAAATAATTTGGAAAGATCTTGGTAGGGCGGTGACTATGGTTCCTTTGGTCTTATTTGATAGTCCGGAAAAATATTAGGCGATAGGGGTCCGGAGGTCCTGTGACCACTCGGAAGGCGTGGGCTATAACACACAAAAATATGGGAATCGTGCGGAATTCTAGTTGTTAGACCGAAAAACGCAAAAAATGAGGAATGATCATGGCGGGGCGGATACTATGGTTCCTTAGGTCGTATTTCATAGTCCGGAAAAATTTTAGGCGATAGGGGTCAGGAGGTCCCGGGTACACTCGGAAGGCGTGGGCTATAGCACACAAAAATATGGGAATCGCGCGGAATTCTAGTTGTTTGGCCGAAAAATGCAAAAAATGAGGAACGATCATGGCGAGGTGGTTACTATGGTTCCTTAGGTCGTATTTGACGGCCCGGAAAAATTTTAGGCGATCGGGGTCAGTGGGTCCCGGAACCACTTGGAAGGGTGGGCAATAGCACACAAAAATATTGTAATCGGGCGGAATTCTAGTTTTTTGGCCGAAAAACGCAACAAATGAGGAATGATCATGGCTGGGAGGTGACTATGGTTCCTTAAGTCGTATTTGATAGTACCGAAAAATTTTAGGCGATAGGGGTCCTGAGTTCCCGGGTTCACTTTGAAGGCGTGGGCTATAGGACACGAAAATATGGGAATCGCGCGGAATTCTAGTTTTTTGGCCAAAAAACAGAAAAAACTAGGAACGATCATGGCTGGGCGGTGACTATGGTTCCTTAGGTCTTATTTGATAGTCTGGAAAAATTTTAGGCGATAGGGGTCCGGAGACCCAGGACCACTCGGAAGGCGTGGGCTATATAACACACAAAAATATGGGATCGCGCGGAATTCTAGTTGTTTGGCCGAAAAACACAAAAAATGAGGAACGATCATGGCGGGGCGGATACTATGGTTCCTTAGGTCGTATTTGATATTCCGGAAAATTTTTAGGCGATAGGGGTCCGGAGGTCCCGGGACCACTCGTAAGGTGTGGGCTATAACACACAAAAATATGGGAATCGCGCGGAATTCTAGTTGTTTGGCCGAAAAATGCAAAAGATAAGGAACGATCATGGCGTGGCGGATACTATGGTTCCTTAGGTCGTATTTGATTGCCCGAAAAAATTTTAGGCGATCGGGGTCCGCGGCTCTTGGGACCACTCGGAAGGCGTGGGCAATAGCACACGATAATATGGGAATCGGGCGAAACTCTAGGTCTTTTTCAGTAACATGCAAAAAATGTGGAAAGATCTTGACAAGGAGGTGACTATGGTTCCTTAGGTCTTATTTGATAGTCCGGAAAAATATTAGGCGATAGGGGTCCAGAGGTCCCGGGACAACTCGGAAGGCGTGGGCTATAACACACAAAAATATGGGAATCACGCGAAATTCTAGTTGTTTGGCCGAAAAACGCAAAAAATGAGGAACGATCATGGCGGGGCGGATACTATGGTTCCTTAGGTCGTATTTGATAGTCTGGAAAAATTTTAGGCGATAGGGGTCCGGAGTTCCCGGGTTCACTTGGAAGGCGTGTGATATAGGACACGAAAATATGGGAATCGCGCGGAATTCTAGTTTTTTGGCCGAAAAATGCAAAAAATAAGGAACGATCATGGCGTGGCGGATACTATGGTTCCTTAGGTCGTATTTGATTGCCCGGAAAAATTTTAGGCAATCGGGGTCCGCGGCTCTTGGGACCACTCGGAAGGCGTAGGCAATAGCACACGAAAATATGGGAATCGGGCGAAACTCTAGGTCTTTTTCAGTAACATGCAAAAACTGTGGAAAGATCTTGGAAGGGAGGTGACTATGGTTCCTTAGGTCTTATTTGATAGTCCGGAAAAATATTAGGCGATAGGGGTCCGGAGGTCCCGGGACAATTCGAAAGGCGTGGGCTATAACACACAAAAATATGGGAATCGCGCGAAATTCTAGTTGTTTGGCCGAAAAACGCAAAAAATGATGAACGATCATGGCGGGGCGGATACTATGGTTCCTTAGGTCGTATTTGATAGTCCGGAAAAATTTTAGGCGATAGGGGTCCGGAGTTCCCGGGTTCACTTGGAAGGCGTGTGATATAGGACACGAAAATATGGGAATCGCGCGGAATTCTAGTTTTTTGGCCGAAAAATAGAAAAAACTAGGAATGATCATGGCTGGGCGGTGACTATGGTTCGTTAGGTCTTATTTGATAGTCCAGAAAAATTTTAGGCGATAGGGATCCAGAGACCCGGGACCACTCGGAAGGCGTGGGCTATAACACACAAAAATATGGGATCGCACGGAATTCTAGTTGTTTGGCCGAAAAACACAAAAAATGAGGAACGATCATGGCGGGGTGGATACTATGGTTCCATAGGTCGTATTTGATAGTCCGGAAAAATTTTAGGCGATAGGGGTCCGGAGGTCCCGGGACCACTCGGAAGGTGTGGGCTATAACACACAAAAATATGGTAATCGCGCGGAATTCTAGTTGTTTGGCCGAAAATCGCAAAAAATAAGGAACGATCATGGCGGGGCGGATTCTATGGTTCCTTAGGTCGTATTTGATTGCCCGGAAAATTTTTAGGCGATCGGGGTCCGCGGCTCTTGGGACCACTCGGAATGCGTGGGTATAGCACACGAAAATATGGGAATCGGGCAAAATTCTAGGTCTTTTTCAGTAACATGCAAAAAATGTGGAAAGATCATGACAGGGCGGTGACTATGGTTCCTTAGGTCTTATTTGATAGTCCGGAAAAATATTAGGCGATAGGGGTCCGGAGGTCCCGGGACCACTCGGAAGGCGTGGGCTATCACACACAAAAATATGGGAATCGCGCGAAATTCTAGTTGTTTGGCCGAAAAACGCAAAAAATGAGGAACGATCATGGCGGGGCGGATACTATGGTTCCTTAGGTCGTATTTGATAGTCCGGAAAAATTTTAGGCGATAGGGGTCCGGAGTTCCCGGGTTCACTTGGAAGGCGTGTGCTATAGGACACGAAAATATGGGAATCGCGCGGAATTCTAGTTTTTTGGCCAAAAAATAAAAAAAACAAGGAACGATCCTGGCTGGGCGGTGACTATGGTTCCTTAGGTCTTATTTGATAGTCCGGAAAAATTTTAGGCGATAGGGGTCCAGCGACCCGGGACCACTCGGAAGGCGTGGGCTATAACACACAAAAATATGGGATCGCACGGAATTCTAGTTGTTTGGCCGCAAAACACAAAAAATGAGGAACGATCATGGCGGGGTGGATACTATGGTTCCTTAGGTCGTATTTGATAGTCCGGAAAAATTTTAGGCGATAGGGATCCGGAGGTCCCGGGACCACTCGGAAGGTGTGGGCTATAAAACACAAAAATATGGGAATCGCGCGGAATTCTAGTTGTTTGGCCGAAAATCGCAAACAATAAGGAACTATCATGGCGGGGCGGATACTATGGTTCCTTAGGTCGTATTCTATTGCCCTGAAAAATTTTAAGCGATTGGGGTCCGCGGCTCTTGGGACCACTCGGAATGCGTGGGTATAGCACACGAAAATATGGGAATCGGGCGAAATTCTACGTCTTTTTCAGTAACATGCAAATAATTTGGAAAGATCTTGGTAGGGCGGTGACTATGGTTCCTTTGGTCTTATTTGATAGTCCGGAAAAATATTAGGCGATAGGGGTCCGGAGGTCCTGTGACCACTCGGAAGGCGTGGGCTATAACACACAAAAATATGGGAATCGTGCGGAATTCTAGTTGTTAGACCGAAAAACGCAAAAAATGAGGAACGATCATGGCGGGGCGGATACTATGGTTCCTTAGGTCGTATTTGATAGTCCGGAAAAATTTTAGGCGATAGGGGTCAGGAGGTCCCGGGTACACTCGGAAGGCGTGGGCTATAGCACACAAAAATATGGGAATCGCGCGGAATTCTAGTTGTTTGGCCGAAAAATGCAAAAAATGAGGAACGATCATGGCGAGGTGGTTACTATGGTTCCTTAGGTCGTATTTGACGGCCCGGAAAAATTTTAGGCGATCGGGGTCAGTGGGTCCCGGAACCACTTGGAAGGGTGGGCAATAGCACACAAAAATATTGTAATCGGGCGGAATTCTAGTTTTTTGGCCGAAAAACGCAACAAATGAGGAATGATCATGGCTGGGAGGTGACTATGGTTCCTTAAGTCGTATTTGATAGTACCGAAAAATTTTAGGCGATAGGGGTCCGGAGTTCCCGGGTTCACTTGGAAGGCGTGGGCTATAGGACACGAAAATATGGGAATCGCGCGGAATTCTAGTTTTTTGGCCGAAAAACAGAAAAAACTAGGAACGATCATGGCTGGGCGGTGACTATGGTTCCTTAGGTCTTATTTGATAGTCCGGAAAAATTTTAGGCGATAGGGGTCCGGAGACCCAGGACCACTCGGAAGGCGTGGGCTATATAACACACAAAAATATGGGATCGCGCGGAATTCTAGTTGTTTGGCCGAAAAACACAAAAAATGAGGAACGATCATGGCGGGGCGGATACTATGGTTCCTTAGGTCGTATTTGATATTCCGGAAAATTTTTAGGCGATAGGGGTCCGGAGGTCCCGGGACCACTCGGAAGGTGTGGGCTATAACACACAAAAATATGGGAATCGCGCGGAATTCTAGTTGTTTGGCCGAAAAATGCAAAAAATAAGGAACGATCATGGCGTGGCAGATACTATGGTTCCTTAGGTCGTATTTGATTGCCCGGAAAAATTTTAGGCGGTCGGGGTCCGCGGCTCTTGGGACCACTCGGAAGGCGTGGGCAATAGCACACGAAAATATGGGAATCGGGAAAAATTCTAGGTCTTTTTCAGTAACATGCAAAAAAAGTGGAAAGATCTTTACAGGGCAGTGTCTATGGTTCCTTAGGTCTTATTTGATAGTCCGGAAAAATTTTAGGCGATAGGGATCCGGAGGTCCCGGGACCACTCGGAAGGTGTGGGCTATGACACACAAAAATATGGGAATCGCGCGGAATTCTAGTTGTTTGGCCGAAAATCGCAAAACATAAGGAACGATCATGGCGGGGCGGATACTATGGTTCCTTAGGTCATATTTTATTGCCCGAAAAATTTTTAGGCGATTGGGGTCCGCGGCTCTTGGGACCACTCGGAATGCGTGGGTATAGCACACGTAAATATGGGAATCGGGCGAAATTCTAGGTCTTTTTCAGTAACATGCAAATAATTTGGAAAGATCTTGGCAGGGCGGTAACTATGGTTCCTTTGGTCTTATTTGATAGTCCAGAAAAATATTAGGCGATAGGGGTCCGGAGGTCCCGGGACCACTCGGAAGGCGTGGGCTATAACACACAAAAATATGGGAATCGCACGGAATTCTAGTTGTTTGGCCGAAAAACACAAAAAATGAGGAACGATCATGGCAGAGTGGATACTATGGTTCCTTAGGTCTTATTTGATAGTCCGGAAAAATTTTAGGAGATAGGGATCCGGAGGTCCCGGGACCACTCGGAAGGTGTGGGCTATAACACACAAAAATATGGGAATCGCGCGGAATTCTAGTTGTTTGGCCGAAAATCGCAAAAAATAAGGAACAATCATGGCGGGGCGGATACTATGGTTCCTTAGGTCGTATTTTATTGCCCGGAAAAATTATAGGCGATTGGGGTCCGCGGCTCTTGGGACCACTCGGAATGCGTGGGTATAGCACACGAAAATATGGGAATCGGGCGAAATTCTAGGTCTTTTTCAGTAACATGCAAATAATTTGGAAAGATCTTGGTAGGGAGGTGACTATGGTTCCTTTGGTCTTATTTGATAGTCCGGAAAAATATTAGGCGATAGGGGTCCGGAGGTCCCGGGACCACTCGGAAGGCGTGGGATATAACACACAAAAATATGGGAATTGCGCGGAATTCTAGTTGTTTGGCCGAAAAACGCAAAAAATGAGGAACGATCATGGCGGGGCGGATACTATGGTTCCTTAGGTCGTATTTGATAGTCCGGAAAAATTTTAGGCGATAGGGGTCAGGAGGTCCCGGGTACACTCGGAAGGCGTGGGCTATAGCACACAAAAATATGGGAATCGCGTGGAATTCTAGTTGTTTGGCCGAAAAATGCAAAAAATGAGGAACGATCATGGCGAGGTGGTTACTATGGTTCCTTAGGTCGTATTTGACGGCCCGGAAAAATTTTAGGCGATCGGGGTCAGTGGGTCCCGGAACCACTTGGAAGGGTGGGCAATAGCACACAAAAATATTGTAATCGGGCGGAATTCTAGTTTTTTGGCCGAAAAACGCAACAAATGAGGAATGATCATGGCTGGGAGGTGACTATGGTTCCTTAAGTCGTATTTGATAGTACCGAAAAATTTTTGGCGATAGGGGTCCGAAGTTCCCGGGTTCACTTGGAAGGCGTGGGCTATAGGACACGAAAATATGGGAATCGCGCGGAATTCTAGTTTTTTGGCCGAAAAACAGAAAAACTAGGAACGATCATGGCTGGGCGCTGACTATGGTTCCTTAGGTCTTATTTGATAGTCTGGAAAAATTTTAGGCGATAGGGGTCCGGAGACCCAGGACCATTCGGAAGGCGTGGGCTATATAACACACAAAAATATGGGATCGCGCGGAATTCTAGTTGTTTGGCCGAAAAACACAAAAAATGAGGAACGATCATGGCGGGGCGGATACTATGGTTCCTTAGGTCGTATTTGATATTCCGGAAAATTTTTAGGCGATAGGGGTCCGGAGGTCCCGGGACCACTCGGAAGGTGTGGGCTATAACACACAAAAATATGGGAATCGCGCGGAATTCTAGTTGTTTGGCCGAAAAATGCAAAAAATAAGGAACGATCATGGCGTGGCAGATACTATGGTTCCTTAGGTCGTATTTGATTGCCCGGAAAAATTTTAGGCGGTCGGGGTCCGCGGCTCTTGGGACCACTCGGAAGGCGTGGGCAATAGCACACGAAAATATGGGAATCGGGCGAAATTCTAGGTCTTTTTCAGTAACATGCAAAAAATGTGGAAAGATCTTGACAGGGCAGTGTCTATGGTTCCTTAGGTCTTATTTGATAGTCCGGAAAAATTTTAGGCGATAGGGATCCGGAGGTCCCGGGACCACTCGGAAGGTGTGGGCTATGACACACAAAAATATGGGAATCGCGCGGAATTCTAGTTGTTTGGCCGAAAATCGCAAAACATACGGAACGATCATGGCGGGGCAGATACTATGGTTCCTTAGGTCATATTTTATTGCCCGGAAAAGTTTTAGCCGATTGGGGTCCGCGGCTCTTGGGACCACTCGGAATGCGTGGGTATAGCACACGTAAATATGGGAATCGGGCGAAATTCTAGGTCTTTTTCAGTAACATGCAAATAATTTGGAAAGATCTTGGCAGGGCGGTAACTATGGTTCCTTTGGTCTTATTTGATAGTCCGGAAAAATATTAGGCGATAGGGGTCCGGAGGTCCCGGGACCACTCGGAAGGCGTGGGCTATAACACACAAAAATATGGGAATCGCACGGAATTCTAGTTGTTTGGCCGAAAAACACAAAAAATGAGGAACGATCATGGCGGAGTGGATACTATGGTTCCTTAGGTCTTATTTGATAGTCCGGAAAAATTTTAGGAGATAGGGATCCGGAGGTCCCGGGACCACTCGGAAGGTGTGGGCTATAACACACAAAAATATGGGAATCACGCGGAATTCTAGTTGTTTGGCCGAAAATCGCAAAAAATAAGGAACAATCATGGCGGGGCGGATACTATGGTTCCTTAGGTCGTATTTTATTGCCTGGAAAAATTATAGGCGATTGGGGTCCGCGGCTCTTGGGACCACTCGGAATGCGTGGGTATAGCACACGAAAATATGGGAATCGGGCGAAATTCTAGGTCTTTTTCAGTAACATGCAAATAATTTGGAAAGATCTTGGTAAGGCGGTGACTATGGTTCCTTTGGTCTTATTTGATAGTCCGGAAAAATATTAGGCGATAGGGGTCTGGAGGTCCCGGGACCACTCGGAAGGCGTGGGATATAACAAACAAAAATATGGGAATCGCGCGGAATTCTAGTTGTTTGGCCGAAAAACGCAAAAAATGAGGAACGATCATGGCGGGGCGGATACTATGGTTCCTTATGTCGTATTTGATAGTCCGGAAAAATTTTAGGCGATAGGGGTCAGGAGGTCCCGGGTACACTCGGAAGGCGTGGGCTATAGCACACAAAAATATGGGAATCGCGCGGAATTCTAGTTGTTTGGCCGAAAAATGCAAAAAATGAGGAACGATCATGGCGAGGTGGTTACTATGGTTCCTTAGGTCGTATTTGACGGCCCGGAAAAATTTTAGGCGATCGGGGTCAGTGGGTCCCGGAACCACTTGGAAGGGTGGGCAATAGCACACAAAAATATTGTAATCGGGCGGAATTCTAGTTTTTTATAGCCCACGCCTTCCGAGGGGTCCCGGGACCTCCGGACCCCGATCGCCTAAAAATTTTCCAGACTATCAAATAAGACCAAAGGAACCATAGTCACCGCCCTGCCAAGATCTTTCCACATTTTTTGCATGTTACTGAAAAAACCTAGAATTTCGCCCGATTCCCATATTTTCGTGTGCTATACCCACGCATTCCGAGTGGTCCCAAGATACGCGGACCCCTATCGCCTAAAATTTTTCCGGACTATCAAATAAGACCTAAGGAACTATAGTCACCGCCCAGCCATGATCGTTCCTAGTTTTTTCCGTTTTTCGGCCAAAAAACTAGAATTCTGCGCGATTCCCATATTTTCGTGTCCTATAGCCCACGCCTTCCAAGTGAACCCGGGAACTCCGGACCCCTATCGCCTAAATTTTTTCCGGACTATCAAATACGACCTAAGGAACCATAGTCACCGCCCAGCCATGATCATTCCTCATTTGTTGCGTTTTTCGGCCAAAAAACTAGAATTCCGCCCGATTACAATATTTTTGTGTGCTATTGCCCACCCTTCCAAGTGGTTACGGGACCCCCGGACCCCGATCGCCTAAAAAAATTTTGGGCCGTCAAATACGACCTAAGGAACCATTGTAACCGCCCCGCGATCATCGTTTCTCATTTTTTGCATTTTTCAGCCAAAAATCTAGAATTACGCCCGATTCCCATATTTTCATGTGCTATACCCACGCCTTCCAAGTGGTCCGGGAGCCGCGGACCCCGATCGCCCAAAATTTTTTCGGACTATCAAATACGACCTAAGGTACCATAGTCACCGCCCCACCATGATCGTTCCAAATGCTTTGCATTTTTCAGCCAAAAAACTAGAACTCCGCGCGATTTGCATATTTTCGTGTGCTATAGCATACGCCTTCCGGGTGGTCCCGGGAGCCGTGGACCCCGATCGCCTAAAATTTTCCGGGCCATCAAATATGACCTAAGGAACCATAGTCACCACCCCGCTATGATCGTTCCTCATTAATTGCATTTTTCAACCAAAAAGCTAGAATTATGCTCGATTACCATATTTTTGTGTGCCCCACGCCTTCCGAGTGGGCCGGGCCGCCGGACTCGGATCGCCTAAAAAATTTCCGGACTATCAAATACGACCTAAGGAACGATAGTCACCGCCCCGCCATGATTGTTCCTTGTCTTTTGCGTTTTTCAGCCAAAAACTAGAATTTTGCGCGATTTTTATATTTTCGTGTGCTTTAGCCCACGCCTTCAAAGGGGTCCCGGGAACCCCGAACCCCGATCGTCTAAAAATTTTCCGGGCCATCAAATACGACCTAAGGAACCATAGTAACCACCCCGCCATGATCGTTCCTCATTTTTTGCGTTTTTCGGCCAAACAACTAGAATTTCGCCCGATTCCCATATTTTCGTATGTTATACCCACGCATTCCGAGTGGTCCCAAGAGCCGCGGACCCCGATCGCCTAAAATTTTTCCGGACTATCAAATAAGACCTAAGGAACCATAGTCACCGCCTAGCCATGATCGTTCCTAGTTTTTTCCGTTTTTCGGCCAAAAAACTAGAATTCCGCGTGATTCCCATATTTTCGTTTCCTATAGCCCATGCCTTCCAAGTGAACCCGGGAACTCCGGACCCCTATCGCCTAAAATTTTCCGTACTATCAAATACGACCTAAGGAACAATAGTCACCGCCCAGCCATGATCATTCCTTATTTGTTGCGTTTTTCGGCCAAAAATCTAGAATTTCTCCCGATTACAATATTTTTGTGTGCTATTGCCCACCCTTCCAAGTGGTTCCGGGACCACCGGACCCCGATCGCCTAAAATTTTTCTGGGCCGTCAAATACGACCTAAGGAACCATAGTAACCGCCCCGCGATCATCGTTTCTCATTTTTTGCATTTTTCGGCCAAAAAACTAGAATTACGGCCGATTCCCATATTTTTGTGTGCTATACCCACGCCTTCCAAGTGGTCCGGGGAGCCGCGGACCCCGATCGCCTAAAAAATTTTTGGACTATCAAATACGACCTAAGGTACCATAGTCAGCGCCCCACCATGATCGTTCCAAATGCTTTGCATTTTTCGGCCAAAAAACTAGAACTCCGCACGATTTGCATATTTTCGTGTGCTATAGCTTACGCCTTTCGAGTGGTCCCGGGAGCCGTGGACCCCGATCGCCTAAAATTTTTCGGGCCATCAAATACGACCTAAGGAACCATAGTCACCGCCCCGCCATGATCGTTCCTCATTTATTGCATTTTTCGGCCAAAAAACTAGAATTTCGCTCGATTACCATATTTTTGTGTGCTATTGCCCACGCCTTCCGAGTGGGCCAGGGCGCCGGACTCGGATTGCCTAAAAACTTTTCGGGCCATCAATTACGACCTAAGGAACCATAGTCACCATCTCGCCATGATCGTTCCTCATGTTTTGCATTTTTGGCCAAAAAACTAGAATTCCGCTCGATTACCATATTTTTGTGTGTCATTGCCCACGCCTTCCGAGTGGGCCGGGCCGCCGGACTCGGATCGCCAAAAAAATTTTCGCGCCATCAATTAGGACCTAAGGAACCATAGTCACCACCTCGCCATGATCGTTTCTCATTTTTTGCATTTTTTGGCCAAAAAACTAGAATTCCGCCCGATTCCCATATTTTTGTGTGCTATCGCCCACGCCTTCCGAGTGGGTCGGGCCCCCGGAGCCGGATCACCAAAAAATTTTCTGGACTATCAAATACGACCTAAAGAACCATAGTCACCGCCCCACAATGATCGTTCCTAGTCTTTTGTGTTTTTCAGCCAAAAAACTAGAATTCCGCGCGATTTCCATATTTTCGTGTGCTTTAGCCCACGCCTTCCAAGGGGTCCCAGGAACCCCGAACCCTGATCGCCTAACAATTTTCCGGGCCATCAAATACGACCTAAGGAACCATAGTAACCACCCCGCCATGAGCGTTCCTCATTTTTTGCGTTTATCGGCCAAACAACTAGAATTCCGCGCGATTCCCATATTTTTGTGTGTTATAGCCCACGCCTTCCGAGTGGTCCCGGGACCTCCTGACCCCTATCGCCTAAAATTTTCCGGGCCATCAAATACGACCTAAGGAACCATAGTCACCGCCCCGCCATGATCGTTCCTCATTTATTGCGTTTTTCGGCCAAAAAACTAGAATTCCGCAAGATTACCATATTTTTGTGTGCTATTGCCCACACCTTCCGAGTGGGCCGGGCCGCCGGACTCGGATCGCCTAAAATATTTTCGGGCCATCAATAAGGACCTAAGGAACCACAGTCACCGCCTCGCCATGTTCGTTCCTCATTTTTGCATTTTTTGGCCAAAAAACTAGAATTCCGCCCGATTCCCATATTTTTGTGTGCTATCTCCCACGCCTTCCGAGTGTGTCGGGCCCCCCGGAGCCGGATCGTCTAAAAATTTTCCGGACCATCAAATACGACCTAAGGAACCATAGTAACCACCCCGCCATGATCGTTCCTCATTTTTTGCGTTTTTCAGCCAAACAACTAGAATTCCGCGATTTCCATATTTTCGTGTGCTTTAGCCCACGCCTTCCAAGGGGTCCCGGGACCTCCTGACCCCTATCGCCCAAAATTTTTCTGGACTATAAAATACGACCTAAGGAACCATAATATCTGCCCCGCCATGATCGTTCCTCATTTTTTGCGTTTTTCGGCCAAACAACTAGAATTCCGTACGATTGCCATATTTTTGTGTGTTATAGCCCACGCCTTCCGAGTGGTCCCGGGACCTCCTAACCCCGATCGCCAAAAATTTTCCGGGCCATCAAATACGACCTAAGGAACCATAGTCACCGCCCCGCCATGATCGTTCCTCATTTTTTGCATTTTTCGGCCAAACAACTAGAATTCCGTGCGATTCCCATATTTTTGTGTGTTATAGCCCACGCCTTCCGAGTGGTCCCGGGACCTCCGGACCCCTATCGCCAAAAAATTTTCCGGACTATCAAATACGACCTAAGGAACCATAGTCACCGCCCTGCCATGATCGTTCCTCATTTTTTGCGTTTTCGACCAAACAACTAGAATTCCGCACGATTCCCATATTTTTGTGTGTTATAGCCCACGCCTTCCGAGTGGTCCTGGAACCTCCTGACCCCTATCGCCTAATATTTTTCCGGACTATTAAATAAGACCGAAGGAACCATAGTCACCGCCCAGCCATGATCATTCCTCATTTGTTGCGTTTTTCGGCCAAAAAACTAGAATTCCGCCCGATTACAATATTTTTGTGTGCTACTGCCCACCCTTCCAAGTGGTTCCGGGACCCCCCGACCCCGATCGCCTAAAATTTTTCGGGCCGTCAAATACGACCTAAGGAACCATAGTAACCGCCCCGCCATCATCGTTTCTCATTTTTTGCATTTTTCGGCCAAAAAACTAGAATTACGCCAGATTCCCATATTTTCGTGTGCTATACCCACGCCTTCCAAATGGTCCGGGTAGCCGCGGACCCCTATCGCCTAAAATTTTTCTGGACTATCAAATACGACCTAAGGTACCATAGTCACCGCTCCACCATGATCGTTCCTAATGCTTTGCATTTTTCGGCCAAAAAACAAGAACTCCGCGCGATTTGCATATTTTCGTGTGCTATAGCTTACGCCTTCCGAGTGGTCCCGGGAGCTATGGACCCCGATCGCCTAAATTTTTCCGGGCCATCAAATACGACCTAAGGAACCATAGTCACTGCCCGCCATGATCGTTCCTCATTTATTGTGTATTTCGGCCAAAAAACTAGAATTCCGCTCGATTACCATATTTTTGTGTGCTATTGCCCGCGCCTTCCGAGTGGGCCGGGCCGCCGGACTCGGATCGCCTAAAAAATTTTCGGGCCATCAATAAGGACCTAAGGAACCATAGTCACTGCCTCGCCATGATCGTTCCTCATTTTTTGGCCAAAAAACTAGAATTCCGCCCGATTCCCATATTTTTGTGTGCTATCGCCCACGCCTTCCGAGTGGGTCGAGCCCCCGGAGCCGGATCACCTAAAAAATTTTCGAACTATCAAATACGACCTAAGGAACCATAGTCACCGCCCCGCCATGATCATTCCTAGTCTTTTGCGTTTTTCACCCAAAAAACTAGAATTTCGCGCGATTTCCATATTTTAGTGTGCTTTAGCCCACGCCTTCCAAGGGGTCTCGGGAACCCCGAACCCCGATCGCCAAAAAATTTTCCGGACGATCAAATACGACCTAAGGAACCATAGTCACCGCCCCGCCATGATCGATCCTAGTCTTTTGCATTTTTCAGCCAAAAAACTAGAATTCCGCGCGATTTTCATATTTTCGTGTGCTTTAGCCCACGCCTTCCAAGGGGTCCCGGAAAACCCGAACCTCGATCGCCAAAAAATTTTCCGGGCCATCAAATACGACCTAAGGAACCATAGTAACCACCCCGCCATGATCGTTTCTCGTGTTTTGCGTTTTTCGACATAACAACTAGAATTCCGCGCGATTCCCATATTTTTGTGTGTTATAGCCCACGCCTTCCGAGTGGTCCCGGGACCTCCGGACCCCTATCGCCTAATATTTTTACGGACTATCAAATAAGACCAAAGGAACCATAGTCACCGCCCAGCCATGATCATTCCTCATTTGTTGCGTTTTTCGGCCAAAAAACTAGAATTTTGCCTGATTACAATATTTTTGTGTGCTACTGCCCACCCTCCCAAGTGGTTCCGGGACCCCCCGACCCCGATCGCCTAAAATTTTTCCGGGCCGTCAAATACGACCTAAGGAACCATAGTAACCGCCCCGCCATCATCGTTTCTCATTTTTTACATTTTTCGGCCAAAAAACTAGAATTACGCCCGATTCCCATATTTTCGTGTGCTATACCCACGCCTTCCAAGTTGTCCGGGGAGCCGCGGACCCCGATTGCCTAAAATTTTTCTGGACTATCAAATACGACCTAAGGTACCATAGTCACCGCCCCACCATGATCGTTCCAAATGCTTTGCATTTTTCGGCCAAAAAACTAGAACTCCGCGCGATTTGCATATTTTCGTGTGCTATAGCTTACGCCTTCCGAGTGGTCCCGGGAGCCGTGGACCCCGATCGCCTAAAATTTTCTGGGCCATCAAATACGACCTAAGGAACCATAGTCACCGCCCCGCCATGATCGTACCTCATTTATTGCGTTTTTCGGCTAAAAAACTAGAATTCTGCTCGATTACCATATTTTTGTGTGTTATTGCCCATGCCTTCCGAGTGGGCCGGGCCGCCTGACTCGGATCGCCTAAAAATTTTTCGGGCCATCAATTAGGACCTAAGGAACCATAGTCCCCGCCTCGCCATGATCGTTCCTCATTTTTTTCATTTTTTGGCCAAAAAACTAGAATTCAGCCAGATTCCCATATTTTTGTGTGCTATCGCCCACGCCTTCCGAGTGGGTCGAGCCCCCCGGAGCAGGATCGCCTAAAAATTTTTCGGACTATCAAATACGACCTAAGGAACCATAGTCACCGCCCCGCCATGATTGTTCCTAGTCTTTTGCGTTTTTCATCCAAAAAACTAGAATTCCGCGCGATTTCCAGATTTTCGTGTGCTTTAGCCCACGCCTTCCAAGGGGTCCCGGGAACCCTGAACCCCGATCGCCTAAAAATTTTTCGGACTATAAAATACGACCTAAGGATCCATAGTCACCGCCCCGCCATGATCGTTCCTAGTCTTTTGCGTTTTTCAGCCAAAAAACTAGAATTCCGCGCGATTTCCATATTTTCGTGTGCTTTAGCCCACGCCTTCCAAGGGGTCCCGGGAACCCCGAACCTCGATCGCCAAAAAATTTTCCGGGCCATCAATTACGACCTAAGGAACCATAGTAACCACCCCACCATGATCGTTTCTCGTGTTTTGCGTTTTACGACCAAACAACTAGATTTCCGCGCGATTCCCATATTTTTGTGTGTTATAGCCCACACGTTCCGAGTGGTCCCGGGACCTCCGGACCCCTATCGCCTAAATTTTTTTCGGACTATCAAATACGACCTAAGGAACCATAGTCACCGCCCAGCCATGATCATTCCTCATTTGTTGCGTTTTTCGACCAAAAAACTAGAATTCCGCCCGATTACAATATTTTTGTGTGCTATTGCCCACCCTTCCAAGTGGTTCCGGGACCCCCGGACCCCGATCGCCTAAAATTTTTCCGGGCCGTCAAATACGACCTAAGGAACCATAGTAACCGCCCCGCCATCATCGTTTCTCATTTTTTGCATTTTTCGGCCAAACAACTAGAATTACGCCAGATTCCCATATTTTCGTGTGCTATACCCACGCCTTACAAGTGGTCCGGGGAGCCGCGGACCCCGATCGCCTAAAATTTTTCCGGACTATCAAATACGACCTAAGGTACCATAGTCACCGCCCCACCATGATCGTTCCAAATGCTTTGCATTTTTCGGCCAAAAAACTAGAACTCCGCGCGATTTGCATATTTTCATGTGCTATAGCTTACGCCTTCCGAGTGGTCCCGGGAGCCGTGGACCCCGATCGCCTAAAATTTTCCGGGCCATCAAATACGACCTAAGGAACCATAATCACCTCCCCGCCATGATCGTTCCTCATTTATTGCGTTTTTCGGCCAAAAAACTAGAATTCCGCTCGATTACCATATTTTTGTGTGCTATTGCCCACGCCTGGGCCGGGCCGCCGGACTTGAATCGCCTAAAAATATTTTGGGCCATCAATTAGGACCTAAGGAACCATTGTCACTGCCTCGCTATGATCGTTCCTCATTTTTTGCATTTTATGGTCAAAAAACTAGAATTCCGCCCGATTCCCATATTTTTGTGTGCTATCGCCCACGCCTTGCGAGTGGGTCGGGCCCCCCGGAGCCGGATCGCCTAAAAATTTTCCGGACTATCAAATACGACCTAAGGAACCATAGTCACTGCCCCGCCATGATCGTTCCTAGTCTTTTGCGTTTTTCAACCAAAAAACTAGAATTCCGCGGGATTTCCATATTTTTGTGTGTAATAGCCCACGCCTTCCGAGTGGTCCCGGGACCTCCTGACCCCTATCGCCTAAAATTTTTCCGTACTATCAAATACGACCTAAGAAACCATAGTATCCGGCCCGCCATGATCGTTCCTCATTTTTTGCATTTTTCGGCAAAACAACTAGAATTCTGCGCGATTACAATATTTTTGTCTGCTATTGCCCACCCTTCCAAGTGGTTCCGGGACCCCCGGACCCCGATCGCCTAAAATTTTTCCGAGCCGTCAAATACGACCTAAGGAACCATAGTAACCGCCCCGCCATCATCGTTTCTCATTTTTTGCATTTTTCGGCCAAAAAACTAGAATTATGCCCGATTCCCATATTTTCGTGCTATACCCACGCCTTCCAAGTGGTCCGGGGAGCCGCGGACCCCGTTTGCCTAAAATTTTTCCGGACTATCAAATACGACCTAAGGTACCATAGTCACCGCCCCACCATGATCGTTCCAAATGCTTTGCATTTTTCGGCCAAAAAACTAGAACTCCGCGCGATTTGCATATTTTCATGTGCTATAGCTTACGCCTTCGGAGTGGTCGCGGGAGCCGTGGACCCCGATCGCCTAAAATTTTTCGGGCCATCAAATACGACCTAAGGAACCATAGTCACCGCCCCGCCATGATCGTTCCTCATTTATTGCGTTTTTCGGCCATAAAACTAGAATTCCGCTCGATTACCATATTTTTGTGTTCTATTGCCCACGCCTTCCGAGTGGGCCGGGCAACCGGACTCGGATCGCCTAAAAAATTTTCGGGCCATCAATTAGGACCTAAGGAACCATAGTCACCGCCTCGCCATGATCGTTCCTCATTTTTTTGCATTTTTTGGCCAAAAAACTAGAATTCCGCCCGATTCCCATATTTTTGTGTGCTATCGCCCACGCCTTCCGAGTGGGTCAGGCCCCCCGGAGCCGGATCGCCTAAAAATTTTCCGGACTATCAAATACGACCTAAGGAACCATAGTAACTGCCCCGCCATGATAGTTTCTAGTCTTTTGCGTTTTTCAGCCAAAAAACTAGAATTCCGTGCGATTCCTATATTTTTGTGTGTTATAGCCCACGCCTACCGAGTGGTCCCGGGACCTCCTGACCCCTATCGCCTAAAATTTTTCCGAACTATCAAATACGACCTAAGGAACCATAGTATCCGGCCCGCCATGATCGTTCCTCATTTTTTGCATTTTTCGGCCAAACAATTAGAATTCTGTGCGATTCCCATACTTTTGTGTGTTATAGCCCACGCCTTCCGAGGGGTCCCGGGACCTCCGGACCCCTATCGCCTAATATTTTTCCGGACTATCAAATAAGACCAAAGGAACCATAGTCACCGCCCAGCCAAGATCATTCCTCATTTGTTGCATTTTTCAGCCAAAAAACTAGAATTCCGCCCGATTACAATATTTTTGTGTGCATAGCCCACCCTTCCAAGTGGTTCCGGGACCCCCGGACCCCGATCGCCTAAAAATTTTCCGGGCCGTCAAATACGACCTGAGGAACCATAGTAACCGCCCCGCCATCATCGTTTCTCATTTTTTGCATTTTTCGGCCAAAAACTAGAATTACGCCCGATTCCCATATTTTCGTGTGCTATACCCACGCCTTCCAAGTGGTCCGGGGAGCCGCGGACCCCGTTTGCCTAAAATTTTTCCGGACTATCAAATACGACCTAAGGTACCATAGTCACCGCCCCACCATGATCGTTCCAAATGCTTTGCATTTTTCGGCCAAAAAACTAGAACTCCGCGCGATTTGCATATTTTCATGTGCTATAGCTTACGCCTTCGGAGTGGTCCCGGGAGCCGTGGACCCCGATCGCCTAAAATTTTCCGGGCCATCAAATACGACCTAAGGAACCATAGTCACCGCCCCGCCATGATC
This sequence comes from Nicotiana tomentosiformis, assembly GCF_000390325.3. Lineage (NCBI taxonomy): Eukaryota > Viridiplantae > Streptophyta > Magnoliopsida > Solanales > Solanaceae > Nicotiana > Nicotiana tomentosiformis. Next base: position 23,121 of record NW_027174587.1, read on the forward strand.
GTTCCTCATTTATTGCGTTTTTCGGCCAAAAAACTAGAATTCCGCTCGATTACCATATTTTTGTGTGCTATTGCCCACGCCTTCCGAGTGGCCCGGGCCACCGGACTCGGATCGCCTAAAAAATTTACGGGCCATCAATTAGGACCTAAGGAACCATAGTCACCGCCTCGCCATGATCGTTCCTCATTTTTTGAATTTTTTGGCCAAAAAACTAGAATTTCGCCCGATTCCCATATTTTTGTGTGCTATAGCCCACGCCTTCCGAGTGGGTCGGGCCCCCGGAGCCGGATCGCCTAAAAATTTTCCGGACTATCAAATACGACCTAAGGAACCATAGTCACCGCCCCGCCATGATCGTTTCTACTCTTTTGCGTTTTTCAGCCAAAAAACTAGAATTCCGCGCGATTTCCATATTTTCGTGTGCTTTAGCCCACGCCTTCCAAGGGGTCCCGGGAACCCCGAACCCCGATCGCCTAAAAATTTTCCGGGCCATCAAATACGACCTAAGGAACCATAGTAACCACCCCGCCATGATCGTTCCTCGTTTTTTGCATTTTTCGACCAAACAACTAGAATTCCGCGTGATTCCCATATTTTTGTGTGTTATAGCCCACGCCTTCCGAGTGGTCTCGGGACCTTCGGACCCCTATCGCCTAATATTTTACCGGACTATCAAATAAGACCAAAGGAACCATAGTCACCGCCCAGCCATGATCATTCCTCATTTGTTGCGTTTTTCGGCCAAAAACCTAGAATTCCGCCCGATTACAATATGTTTGTGTGCTATTGCCCACCCTTCCAAGTGGTTCCGGGACCCCCGGACCCCGATCGCCTAAAATTTTTCCGGGCCGTCAAATACGACCTAAGGAACCATAGTAACCGCCCCGCCATCATCGGATCTCATTTTTTGCATTTTTCGGCCAAAAAACTAGAATTACGCCCGATTCCCTTATTTTCGTGTGTTATACCCACGCCTTCCAAGCGGTCCGGGGAGCCGCAAACCCCGATCGCCTAACATTTTTCCGGACTATCAAATACGACCTAAGGAACCATAGTCACCGCCCCGCCATGATCGTTCCTCATTTATTGCATTTTTCGGCCAAAAAACTAGAATTCCGCTCGATTACCATATTTTTGTGTGCCATTGCCCACGCCTTCCGAGTGGGCCGGGCCACCGGACTCGGATCGCCTAAAAAATTTTTGGGCCATCAATTAGGACCTAAGGAACCATAGTCACCGCATCGCCATGATCGTTCCTCATTTTTTGCATTTTTTGGCCAAAAAACTAGAATTCCGCCCGATTCCCATAATTTTGTGTGCTATCGCCCACGCCTTCCGAGTGGGTCAGGCCCCCCAGAGCCGGATCGCCTAAAAATTTTCCGGACTATCAAATACGACCTAAGGAACCATAGTCACCGCCCCGCCATGATCGTTTCTAGTCTTTTGCGTTTTTCAGCCAAAAAACTAGAATTCCGTGCGATTCCTATATTTTTGTGTGTTATAGCCCACGCCTACCGAGTGGTCTCGGGACCTCCTGACCCCTATCGCCTAAAATTTTTCCGAACTATCAAATACGACCTAAGGAACCATAGTATCTGGCCCGCCATGATCGTTCCTCATTTTTTGCGTTTTTCGGCCAAACAACTAGAATTCCGCGCGATTCCCATATTTTTGTGTGTTATAGCCCACGCCTTCCGAGGGGTCCCGGGACCTCCGGACCCCTATCGCCTAATATTTTTCCGGACTATCAAATAAGACCAAAGGAACCATAGTCACCGCCCAGCCATGATCATTCCTCATTTGTTGCGTTTTTCGGCCAAAAAAATAGAATTCCGCCCGATTACAATATTTTTGTGTGCATAGCCCACCCTTCCAAGTGGTTCCGGACCCCCGGACCTCGATCGCCTAAAAATTTTCCGGGCCGTCAAATACGACCTAAGGAACCATAGTAACCGCCCCGCCATCATTGTTTCTCATTTTTTGCATTTTTCGGCCAAAAAACTAGAATTACGCCCGATTCCCATATTTTCGTGTGCTATACCCACGCCTTCCAAGTGGTCCGGGGAGCCGCGGACCCCGTTTGCCTAAAATTTTTCCGGACTATCAAATACGACCTAAGGTACCATAGTCACCGCCCCACCATGATCGTTCCAAATTCTTTGCATTTTTTGGCCAAAAAACTAGAACTCCGCGCGATTTGCATATTTTCGTGTGCTATAGCTTACGCCTTCCGAGTGGTCCCGGGAGCCGTGGACCCCGATCGCCTAAAATTTTTCGGGCCATCAAATACGACCTAAGGAACCATAGTCACCGCCCCGCCATGATCGTTCCTCATTTATTGCGTTTTTTCGGCCAAAAAACTAGAATTCCGTTCGATTACCATAATTTTGTGTGCTATTGCCCACGCCTTCCGAGTGGCCCGGGCCGACGGACTCGGATCGCCTAAAAATATTTCGGGCCATCAATTAGGACCTAAGGAACCATAGTCACCACCTCGCCGTAATCGTTCCTCATTTTTTGCATTTTTTGGCCAAAAAACTAGAATTACGCCCGATTCCCATATTTTTGTGTGCTATCGCCCACGCCTTCCGACTGGGTCGGGCCCCCCGGAGCCGGATCGCCTAAATGTTTTTCGGACTATCAAATATGACCTAAGGAACCATAGTCACCGTCCCGCCATGATCGTTCCTAGTCTTTTGCGTTTTTCAGCCAAAAAACTTGAATTCCGCACGATTTCCATATTTTCGTGTGCTTTAGCCCACGCCTTCCAAGGGGGCCCGGGAATCCCGAACCCCGATCGCATAAAAAATTTCCGGGCCATCAAATACGACCTAAGGAACCATAGTAACCACCCCGCCATGATCGTTCCTCATTTATTGCTTTTTTCGGCCAAAAAACTAGAATTCTGCTCGATTACCATATTTTTGTGTGCTATTGCCCACGCCTTCCGAGTGGGCCGGGCCGCCGGACTCGGATCGCCTAAAAAAATTTCGGGCCATCAATTAGGACTTAAGGAACCATAGTCACCGCCTCGCCGTGATCGTTCCTCATTTTTTGCATTTTTTGGCCAAAAAACTAGAATTCCGCCCGATTCCCATATTTTTGTGTGCTATCGCCCACGCCTTCCGACTGGGTCGGGCCCCCCGGAGCCGGATCGCCTAAAATTTTTCCGGACTATCAAATACGACCTAAGGAACCATAGTCACCGCCCCGCCATGATCGTTCCTAGTCTTTTGCGTTTTTCAGCCAAAAAACTAGAATTCCGCACGATTTCCATATTTTCGTGTGCTTTAGCCCACGCCTTCCAAGGGGTCCCGGGAATCCCGAACCCCGATCGCGTAAAAAATTTTCGGGCCATCAAATACGACCTAAGGAACCATAGTAACCACCCCGCCATGATCGTTCCTCATTTTTTGCGTTTTTCGGCCAAACAACTAGAATTACGCCCGATTCCCATATTTTCGTGTGCTATACCCACGCCTTCCAAGCGGTCCGGGGAGCCGCAGACCCCGATCGCCTAAAATATTTCCGGACTATCAACATAGTCAACGCCCCACCATGATCATTCCAAATGCTTTGCATTTTTCAGCCAAAAAACTAGAATTCCGCATGATTTCCATATTTTCGTGTGCTTTAGCCCACGCCTTCCAAGGGGTCCCGGGACCTCCGGACCCCTATCGCCTAATATTTTTCCGGACTATCAAATAAGACCAAAGGAACCATAGTCACCGCCCAGCCATGATCATTCCTCATTTGTTGCGTTTTTCGGCCAAAAAACTAGAATTCCGCCCGATTACAATATTTTTGTGTGCATAGCCCACCCTTCCAAGTGGTTCCGGGACCCCCGGACCCCGATTGCCTAAAAATTTTCCGGGCCGTCAAATATGACCTAAGGAACCATAGTAACCGCCCCGCCATCATCGTTTCTCATTTTTTGCATTTTTCGGCCAAAAAACTAGAATTACGCCCGATTCCCATATTTTCGTGTGCTATACCCACGCCTTCCAAGTGGTCCGGGGAGCCGCGGACCCCGTTTGCCTAAAATTTTTCCGGACTATCAAATACGACCTAAGGTACCATAGTCACCGCCCCACCATGATCGTTCAAAATTCTTTGCATTTTTTGGCCAAAAAACTAGAACTCCGCGCGATTTGCATATTTTCGTGTGCTATAGCTTACGCCTTCCGAGTGGTCCCGGGAGCCGTGGACCCCGATCGCCTAAAATTTTCCGGGCCATCAAATACGACCTAAGGAACCATAGTCACCGCCCCGCCATGATCGTTCCTCATTTATTGCATTTTTCGGCCAAAAAACTAGAATTTCGCTCGATTACCATATTTTTGTGTGCTATTGCCCACGCCTTCCGAGTGGCCCGGGCCACCGGACTCGGATCGCCTAAAAAATTTACGGGCCATCAATTAGGACCTAAGGAACCATAGTCACCGCCTCGCCATGATCGTTCCTCATTTTTTGCATTTTTTGGCCAAAAAACTAGAATTTCGCCCGATTCCCATATTTTTGTGTGTTATAGCCCACGCCTTCCGAATGGGTCGGGCCCCCCGGAGCCGGATCGCCTACAAATTTTCCGGACTATCAAATACGACCTAAGGAACTATAGTCACCGCCCCGCCATGATCGTTTCTAGTCTTTTGCTTTTTTTCAGACAAAAAACTAGAATTCCGCGCGATTTCCATATTTTCGTGTGCTTTAGCCCACGCCTTCCAAGGGGTCCCGGGAACCCCGAACCCCGATCGCCTAAAACTTTTCCGGGCCATCAAATACGACCTAAGGAACCATAGTAACCACCCCGCCATGATCGTTCCTCATTTTTTGCATTTTTCGACCAAACAACTAGAATTCCGCGCGATTCCCATATTTTTGTGTGTTATAGCCCACACCTTCCGAGTGGTCTCGGGACCTCCGGACCCCTATCGCCTAATATTTTTCCGGACTATCAAATAAGACCAAAGGAACCATAGTCACCTCCCAGCCATGATCATTCCTCATTTGCTGCGTTTTTCGGCCAAAAAACTAGAATTCCGCCCGATTACAATATGTTTGTGTGCTATTGCCCACCCTTCCAAGTGTTTCCGGGACACCCGGACCCCGATCGCCTAAAATTTTTCCGGGCCGTCAAATACGACCTAAGGAGCCATAGTAACAGCCCCGCCATCATCGTTTCTCATTTTTTGCATTTTTCGGCCAAAAAACTAGAATTACGCCCGATTCCCATATTTTCGTGTGCTATACCCACGCCTTCCAAGCGGTCCGGGGAGCCGCAGACCCCGATCGCCTAAAATATTTCCGGACTATCAACATAGTCAACGCCCCACCATGATCGTTCCAAATGCTTTGCATTTTTCGGCCAAAAAACTAGAACTCCGCGCGATTTGCATATTTTCGTGTGCTATAGCTTACGCCTTCCGAGTGGTCCCGGGAGCCGTGGACTCCGATCGCCTAAAATTTTTCGGGCCATCAAATACGACCTAAGGAACCATAGTCACCGCCCCGCCATGATCGTTCCTCATTTATTGCTTTTTTCGGCCAAAAAACTAGAATTCTGCTCGATTACCATATTTTTGTGTGCTATTGCCCACGCCTTCCGAGTGGGCCGGGCCGCCGGACTCGGATCGCCTAAAAAAATTTCGGGCCATCAATTAGGACCTAAGGAACCATAGTCACCGCCTCGCCGTCATCGTTCCTCATTTTTTGCATTTTTTGGCCAAAAAACTAGAATTCCGCCCGATTCCCATATTTTTGTGTGCTATCGCCCACGCCTTCCGACTGGGTCGGGCCCCCCGGAGCCGGATCGCCTAAAATTTTTCCGGACTATCAAATACGACCTAAGGAACCATAGTCACCGCCCCGCCATGATCATTCCTAGTCTTTTGCGTTTTTCAGCCAAAAAACTAGAATTCCGCACGATTTCCATATTTTCGTGTGCTTTAGCCCACGCCTTCCAAGGGGTTCCGGGAATCCCGAACCCCGATCGCGTAAAAAATTTTCGGGCCATCAAATACGACCTAAGGAACCATAGTAACCACCCCGCCATGATCGTTCCTCATTTTTTGCGTTTTTCGGCCAAACAACTAGAATTCCGCGCGATTCCCATATTTTTCTGTGTTATAGCCCACGCCTTCCGAGTGGTCCCGGGACCTCCGGACCCCTATCGCCTAATATTTTTCCGGACTATCAAATAGGACCAAAGTAACCATAGTCACCGCCCAGCCATGATCATTCCTCATTATTTGCGTTTTTCGGCCAAAAAACTAGAATTCCGCCCGATTACAATATTTTTATGTGCTATTGCCCACCCATCCAAGTGGTTCCGGGACCCCGATCGCCTAAAATTTTTCCGGGCCGTCAAATACGACCTAAGGAACCATAGTAACCGCCCCGCCATCATTGTTTCTCATTTTTTGCATTTTTCAGCCAAAAAACTAGAATTACGCCCGATTCCCATATTTTCGTGTGCTATACCCACGCCTTCCAAGTGGTCCGGGGAGCCGCGGACCCCGTTTGCCTAAAATTTTTCGGGACTATCAAATACGACCTAAGGAACCATAGTCACCGCCCCGCCATGATCGTTCCTAGTCTTTTGCGTTTTTCAGCCAAAAAACTAGAATTCCGCACGATTTCCATATTTTCGTGTGCTTTAGCCCACGCCTTCCAAGGGGTCCCGGGAATCCCGAACCCCGATCGCGTAAAAAATTTTCGGGCCATCAAATATGACCTAAGGAACCATAGTAACCACCCCGCCATGATCGTTCCTCATTTTTTGCGTTTTTCGGCCAAACAACTAGAATTCCGCGCGATTCCCATATTTTTCTGTGTTATAGCCCACGCCTTCCGAGTGGTCCCGGGACCTCCGGACCCCTATCGCCTAATATTTTTCCGGACTATCAAATAAGACCAAAGGAACCATAGTCACCGCCCAGCCATGATTATTCCTCATTTGTTGCGTTTTTCGGCCAAAAAACTAGAATTCCGCCCGATTACAATATTGTTTTGTGCTATTGCCCACCCATCCAAGTGGTTCCGGGACCCCGATCGCCTAAAATTTTTCCGGGCCGTCAAATACGACCTAAGGAACCATAATAACCACCCCGCCATCATCGTTTCTCATTTTTTGCATTTTTCGGCCAAAAAACTAGAATTACGCCTGATTCCCATATTTTCGTGTGCTATACCCACGCCTTCCAAGTGGTCCGGGGAGCCGCGGACCCCGTTTGCCTAAAATTTTTCCGGACTATCAAATACGACCTAAGGTACCATAGCCACCGCCCCACCATGATCGTTCCAAATGCTTTGCATTTTTCGGCCAAAAAACTAGAACTCCGCGCGATTTGCATATTTTCATGTGCTATATCTTACGCCTTCGGAGTGGTCCCGGGAGCCGTGGACCCCGATCGCCTAAAATTTTCTGGGCCATCAAATACGACCTAAGGAACCATAGTCACTGCCCTGCCATGATCGTTCCTCATTTATTGCGTTTTTCGGCCAAAAAACTAGAATTCCGCTCGATTACCATATTTTTGTGTGCTATTGCCCACGCCTTCCGAGTGGGCCGGGCCACCGGACTCGGATCGCCTAAAAAATTTGCGGGCCATCAATTAGGACCTAAGGAACCATAGTCACCGCCTCGCCATGATCATTCCTCATTTTTTGCATTTTTTGGCCAAAAAACTAGAATTTCGCCCGATTCCCATATTTTTGTGTGCTATAGCCCATGCCTTCCGAGTGGGTCGGGCCCCCCGGAGCCGGATCGCCTAAAAATTTTCCGGACTATCAAATACGACCTAAGGAACCATAGTCACCGCCCCGCCATGATCGTTCCTAGTCTTTTGCGTTTTTCAGCCAAAAAACTAGAATTCCGCGCGATTTCCATATTTTCGTGTGCTTTAGCCCACGCCTTCCAAGGGGTCCCGGGAACCCCGAACCCCGATCGCCTAAAAATTTTCCGGGCCATCAAATACGACCTAAGGAACAATAGTATCCACCCCGCCATGATCGTTCCTCATTTTTTGCATTTTTCGGCCAAACAACTAGAATTCCGCACGATTCCCATATTTTTGTGTGTTATAGCCCACGCCTTCCGAGTGGTCCCGGGACCTCCGGACCCCTATCGCCTAATATTTTTCCGGACTATCAAATAAGACCAAAGGAACCATAGTCACCGCCCAGCCATGATCATTCCTCATTTGTTGCGTTTTTCGGCCAAAAAACTAGAATTCCGCCCGATTACAATTTTTTTGTGTGCTATTGCCCACCCTTCCAAGTGGTTCCGGGACCCCCGGACCCCGATCGCCTAAAATTTTTCCGAGCCGTCAAATACGACCTAAGGAACCATAGTAACCGCCCCGCCATCATCGTTTCTCATTTTTTGCATTTTTCGGCCAAAAAATTAGAATTACGCCCGATTCCCATATTTTCGTGTGCTATACCCAGGCCTTCCAAGCGGTCCGGGGAGCCGCAGACCCCGATCGCCTAAAATTTTTCCGGACTATCAAATACGACCTAAGGTACCATAGTCACCGCCCCACCATGATCGTTACAAATGATTTTCATTTTTCGGCCAAAAAACTAGAACTCCGCGCGATTTGCATATTTTCGTGTGCTATAGCTTACGCCTTCCGAGTGGTCCGGGGAGCCGTGGACCCCGATCGCCTAAAATTTTCCGGGCCATCAAATACGACCTAAGGAACCATAGTCACCGCCCCGCCATGATTGTTCCTCATTTATTGCTTTTTTCGGCCAAAAAACTAGAATTCCGCTCGATTACCATATTTTTGTGTGCTAGTGCCCACGCCTTCCGAGTGGCCCGGGCCACCGGACTCGGATCACCTAAAAAATTTTCGGGCCATCAATTAGGACCTAAGGAACCATAGGCACCGCCTCGCCATGATCGTTCCTCATTTTTTGCATTTTTTGGCCAAAAAACTTGAATTCCGCCCGATTCCCATATTTTTGTGTGCTATCGCCCACGCCTTCCGACTGGGTCGGGCCCCCCGGAGCCGGATCGCCTAAATGTTTTTCGGACTATCAAATATGACCTAAGGAACCATAGTCACCGTCCCGCCATGATCGTTCCTAGTCTTTTGCGTTTTTCAGCCAAAAAACTTGAATTCCGCACGATTTTCATATTTTCGTGTGCTTTAGCCCACGCCTTCCAAGGGGGCCCGGGAATCCCGAACCCCGATCGCCTAAAAATTTTCCGGGCCATCAAATACGACCTAAGGAACCATAGTAACCACCCCGCCATGATCGTTCCTCATTTTTTGCATTTTTCGACCAAACAACTAGAATTCCGCGCGATTCCCATATTTTTGTGTGTTATAGCCCACGCCTTCCGAGTGGTCTCGGGACCTCCGGACCCCTATCGCCTAATATTTTTCCAGACTATCAAATAAGACCAAAGGAACCATAGTCACCTCCCAGCCATGATCATTCCTCATTTGTTGCGTTTTTCGGCCAAAAAACTAGAATTCCGCCCGATTACAATATGTTTGTGTGCTATTGCCCACCCTTCCAAGTGGTTCCGGGACACCCGGACCCCGATCGCCTAAAATTTTTCCGGGCCGTCAAATACGACCTAAGGAACCATAGTAACAGCCCCGCCATCATCGTTTCTCATTTTTTGCATTTTTCGGCCAAAAAACTAGAATTACGCCCGATTCCCATATTTTCGTGTGCTATACCCACGCCTTCCAAGCGGTCCGGGGAGCCGCAGACCCCGATCGCCTAAAATTTTTCCGGACTATCAACATAGTCACCGCCCCACCATGATCGTTCCAAATGCTTTGCATTTTTCGGCCAAAAAACTAGAACTCCGCGCGATTTGCATATTTTCGTGTGCTATAGCTTACGCCTTCCGAGTGGTCCCGGGAGCCGTGGACCCCGATCGCCTAAAATTTTTCGGGCCATCAAATACGACCTAAGGAACCATAGTCACCGCCCCGCCATGATCGTTCCTCATTTATTGCTTTTTTCGGCCAAAAAATTAGAATTCTGCTCGATTACCATATTTTTGTGTGCTTTGCCCACGCCTTCCGAGTGGGCCGGGCCGCCGGACTCGGATCGCCTAAAAACTTTCGGGCCATCAATTAGGACCTAAGGAACCATAGTCACCGCCTCGCCGTGATCGTTCCTCATTTTTTGCATTTTTTGGCCAAAAAACTAGAATTCCGCCCGATTCCCATATTTTTGTGTGCTATCGCCCACGCCTTCCGACTGGGTCAGGCCCCCAGGAGCCGGATCGCCTAAAATTTTTCCGGACTATCAAATACGACCTGAGGATCCATAGACACCGCCCCGCCATGATCGTTCCTAGTCTTTTGCGTTTTTCAGCCAAAAAACTAGAATTCCGCACGATTTCCATATTTTCGTGTGCTTTAGCCCACGCCTTCCAAGGGGTCCCGGGACCTCCGGACCCCTATCGCCTAATATTTTTCCGGACTATCAAATAAGACCAAAGGAACCATAGTCACCGCCCAGCCATGATCATTCCTCATTTGTTGCGTTTTTCGGCCAAAAACTAGAATTCCGCCCGATTACAATATTTTTGTGTGCATAGCCCACCCTTCCAAGTGGTTTCGGGACCCCCGGACCCCGATTGCCTAAAAATTTTCCGGGCCGTCAAATATGACCTAAGGAACCATAGTAACCGCCCCGCCATCATCGTTTCTCATTTTTTGCATTTTTCGGCCAAAAAACTAGAATTACGCCCGATTCCCATATTTTCGTGTGCTATACCCACGCCTTCCAAGTGGTCCGGGGAGCCGCGGACCCCGTTTGCCTAAAATTTTTCCGGACTATCAAATACGACCTAAGGTACCATAGTCACCGCCCCACCATGATCGTTCAAAATTCTTTGCATTTTTTGGCCAAAAAACTAGAACTCCGCGCGATTTGCATATTTTCGTGTGCTATAGCTTACGCCTTCCGAGTGGTCCCGGGAGCCGTGGACCCCGATCGCCTAAAATTTTCTGGGCCATCAAATACGACCTAAGGAACCATAGTCACCGCCCCGCCATGATCGTTCCTCATTTATTGCGTTTTTCGGCCAAAAAACTAGAATTTCGCTCGATTACCATATTTTTGTGTGCTATTGCCCACGCCTTCCGAGTGGCCCGGGCCACCGGACTCGGATCGCCTAAAAAATTTACGGGCCATCAATTAGGACCTAAGGAACCATAGTCACCGCCTCGCCATGATCGTTCCTCATTTTTTGCATTTTTTGGCCAAAAAACTAGAATTTCGCCCGATTCCCATATTTTTGTGTGTTATAGCCCACGCCTTCCGAATGGGTCGGGCCCCCCGGAGCCGGATCGCCTACAAATTTTCCGGACTATCAAATACGACCTAAGGAACTATAGTCACCGCCCCGCCATGATCGTTCCTAGTCTTTTGCGTTTTTCAGCAAAAAAACTAGAATTCCGCGCGATTTCCATATTTTCGTGTGCTTTAGCCCACGCCTTCCAAGGGGTCCCGGGAACCCCGAACCCCGATCGCCTAAAAATTTTCCGGGCCATCAAATACGACCTAAGGAACCATAGTAACCACCCCGCCATGATCGTTCCTCATTTTTTGCGTTTTTCGACCAAACAACTAGAATTCCGCGCGATTCCCATATTTTTGTGTGTTATAGCCCACACCTTCCGAGTGGTCTCGGGACCTCCGGACCCCTATCGCCTAATATTTTTCCGGACTATCAAATAAGACCAAAGGAACCATAGTCACCTCCCAGCCATGATCATTCCTCATTTGCTGCGTTTTTCGGCAAAAAAACTAGAATTCCGCCCGATTACAATATGTTTGTGTGTTATTGCCCACCCTTCCAAGTGTTTCCGGGACACCCGGACCCCGATCGCCTAAAATTTTTTCGGGCCATCAAATACGACCTAAGGAGCCATAGTAACAGCCCCGCCATCATCGTTTCTCATTTTTTGCATTTTTCGGCCAAAAAACTAGAATTACGCCCGATTCCCATATTTTCGTGTGCTATACCCACGCCTTCCAAGCGGTCCGGGGAGCCGCAGACCCCGATCGCCTAAAATATTTCCGGACTATCAACATAGTCAACGCCCCACCATGATCGTTCCAAATGCTTTGCATTTTTCGGCCAAAAAACTAGAACTCCGCGCGATTTGCATATTTTCGTGTGCTATAGCTTACGCCTTCCGAGTGGTCCCGGGAGCCGTGGACTCCGATCGCCTAAAATTTTTCGGGCCATCAAATACGACCTAAGGAACCATAGTCACCGCCCCGCCATGATCGTTCCTCATTTATTGCTTTTTTCGGCCAAAAAACTAGAATTCTGCTCGATTACCATATTTTTGTGTGCTATTGCCCACGCCTTCCGAGTGGGCCGGGCCGCCGGACTCGGATCGCCTAAAAAAATTTCGGGCCATCAATTAGGACCTAAGGAACCATAGTCACCGCCTCGCCGTGATCGTTCCTCATTTTTTGCATTTTTTGGCCAAAAAACTAGAATTTCGCCCGATTCCCATATTTTTGTGTGCTATCGCCCACGCCTTCCGACTGGGTCGGGCCCCCCGGAGCCGGATCGCCTAAAATTTTTCCGGACTATCAAATACGACCTAAGGAACCATAGTCACCGCCCCGCCATGATCGTTCCTAGTCTTTTGCGTTTTTCAGCCAAAAAACTAGAATTCCGCACGATTTCCATATTTTCGTGTGCTTTAGCCCACGCCTTCCAAGGGGTTCCGGGAATCCCGAACCCCGATCGCGTAAAAAATTTTCGGGCCATCAAATACGACCTAAGGAACCATAGTAACCACCCCGCCATGATCGTTCCTCATTTTTTGCGTTTTTCGGCCAAACAACTAGAATTCCGCGCGATTCCCATATTTTTCTGTGTTATAGCCCACGCCTTCCGAGTGGTCCCGGGACCTCCGGACCCCTATCGCCTAATATTTTTCCGGACTATCAAATAGGACCAAAGGAACCATAGTCACCGCCAGCCATGATCATTCCTCATTTGTTGCGTTTTTCGGCCAAAAAACTAGAATTCCGCCCGATTACAATATTTTTATGTGCTATTGCCCACCCATCCAAGTGGTTCCGGGACCCCGATCGCCTAAAATTTTTCCGGGCCGTCAAATACGACCTAAGGAACCATAGTAACCGCCCCGCCATCATTGTTTCTCATTTTTGCATTTTTCAGCCAAAAAACTAGAATTACGCCCGATTCCCATATTTTCGTGTGCTATACCCACGCCTTCCAAGTGGTCCGGGGAGCCGCGGACCCCGTTTGCCTAAAATTTTTCGGGACTATCAAATACGACCTAAGGAACCATAGTCACCGCCCCGCCATGATCGTTCCTAGTCTTTTGCGTTTTTCAGCCAAAAAACTAGAATTCCGCACGATTTCCATATTTTCGTGTGCTTTAGCCCACGCCTTCCAAGGGGTCCCGGGAATCCCGAACCCCGATCGCGTAAAAAATTTTCGGGCCATCAAATATGACCTAAGGAACCATAGTAACCACCCCGCCATGATCGTTCCTCATTTTTTGCGTTTTTCGGCCAAACAACTAGAATTCCGCGCGATTCCCATATTTTTCTGTGTTATAGCCCACGCCTTCCGAGTGGTCCCGGGACCTCCGGACCCCTATCGCCTAATATTTTTCCGGACTATCAAATAAGACCAAAGGAACCATAGTCACCGCCCAGCCATGATCATTCCTCATTTGTTGCGTTTTTCGGCCAAAAAACTAGAATTCCGCCCGATTACAATATTTTTGTGTGCTATTGCCCACCCTTCCAAGTGGTTCCGGGACCCCCGGACCCCGATCGCCTAAAATTTTTCCGGGCCGTCAAATACGACCTAAGGAACCATAGTAACCGCCCCGCCATCATCGTTTCTCATTTTTTGCATTTTTCGGCCAAAAAACTAGAATTACGCCTGATTCCCATATTTTCGTGTGCTATACCCACGCCTTCCAAGTGGTCCGGGGAGCCGCGGACCCCGTTTGCCTAAAATTTTTCCGGACTATCAAATACGACCTAAGGTACCATAGCCACCGCCCCACCATGATCGTTCCAAATGCTTTGCATTTTTCGGCCAAAAAACTAGAACTCCGCGCGATTTGCATATTTTCATGTGCTATAGCTTACGCCTTCGGAGTGGTCCCGGGAGCCGTGGACCCCGATCGCCTAAAATTTTCCGGGCCATCAAATACGACCTAAGGAACCATAGTCACTGCCCTGCCATGATCGTTCCTCATTTATTGCGTTTTTCGGCCAAAAAACTAGAATTCCGCTCGATTACCATATTTTTGTGTGCTATTGCCCACGCCTTCCGAGTGGGCCGGGCCACCGGACTCGGATCGCCTAAAAAATTTGCGGGCCATCAATTAGGACCTAAGGAACCATAGTCACCGCCTCGCCATGATCATTCCTCATTTTTTGCATTTTTTGGCCAAAAAACTAGAATTTCGCCCGATTCCCATATTTTTGTGTGCTATAGCCCATGCCTTCCGAGTGGGTCGGGCCCCCCGGAGCCGGATCGCCTAAAAATTTTCCGGACTATCAAATACGACCTAAGGAACCATAGTCACCGCCCCGCCATGATCATTTCTAGTCTTTTGCGTTTTTCAGCCAAAAAACTAGAATTCCGCGCGATTTCCATATTTTCGTGTGCTTTAGCCCACGCCTTCCAAGGGGTCCCGGGAACCCCGAACCCCGATCGCCTAAAAATTTTCCGGGCCATCAAATACGACCTAAGGAACAATAGTAACCACCCCGCCATGATCGTTCCTCATTTCTTGCATTTTTCGACCAAACAACTAGAATTCCGCACGATTCCCATATTTTTGTGTGTTATAGCCCACGCCTTCCGAGTGGTCCCGGGACCTCCGGACCCCTATCGCCTAATATTTTTCCGGACTATCAAATAAGACCAAAGGAACCATAGTCATCGCCCAGCCATGATCATTCCTCATTTGTTGCGTTTTTCGGCCAAAAAACTAGAATTCCGCCCGATTACAATTTTTTTGTGGGCTATTGCCCACCCTTCCAAGTGGTTCCGGGACCCCCGGACCCCGATCGCCTAAAATTTTTCCGAGCCGTCAAATACGACCTAAGGAACCATAGTAACCGCCCCGCCATCATCGTTTCTCATTTTTTGCATTTTTCGGCCAAAAAACTAGAATTACGCCCGATTCCCATATTTTCGTGTGCTATACCCACGCCTTCCAAGTGGTCCGGGGAGCCGCGGACCCCGATCGCCTAAAATTTTTCCGGACTATCAAATACGACCTAAGGTACCATAGTCACCGCCCCACCATGATCGTTCCAAATGCTTTGCATTTTTCGGCCAAAAAACTAGAACTCCGCGCGATTTGCATATTTTCGTGTGCTATAGCTTACGCCTTCCGAGTGGTCCCGGGAGCCGTGGACCCCGATCGCCTAAAATTTTCCGGGCCATCAAATACGACCTAAGGAACCATAGTCACCGCCCCGCCATGATTGTTCCTCATTTATTGCTTTTTTCGGCCAAAAAACTAGAATTCCGCTCGATTACCATATTTTTGTGTGCTAGTGCCCACGCCTTCCGAGTGGGCTGGGCCGACGGACTCGGATCGCCTAAAAATATTTCGGGCCATCAATTAGGACCTAAGGAACCATAGTCACCACCTCGCCGTAATCGTTCCTCATTTTTTGCATTTTTTGGCCAAAAAACTAGAATTCCGCCCGATTCCCATATTTTTGTGTGCTATCGCCCACGCCTTCCGACTGGGTCGGGCCCCCCGGAGCCGGATCGCCTAAATGTTTTTCGGACTATCAAATATGACCTAAGGAACCATAGTCACCGTCCCGCCATGATCGTTCCTAGTCTTTTGCGTTTTTCAGCCAAAAAACTTGAATTCCGCACGATTTCCATATTTTCGTGTGCTTTAGCCCACGCCTTCCAAGGGGGCCCGGGAATCCCGAACCCCGGTAGCATAAAAAAATTTCGGGCCATCAAATACGACCTAAGGAACCATAGTAACCACCCCGCCATGATCGTTCCTCATTTTTTGCGTTTTTTGGCCAAACAACTAGAATTCCGCACGATTCCCATATTTAAGTGTGTTATAGCCCACGCCTTCCGAGTGGTCCCGGGACCTCCGGACCCCAATCGCCTAATATTTTTCCGGACTATCAAATAAGACCAAAGGAACCATAGTCACCGCCCAGCCATGATCATTCCTCATTTGTTGCGTTTTTCGGCCAAAAAACTAGAATTCTGCCCGATTACAATATTTTTTTGTGCTATTGCCCACCCATCCAAGTGGTTCCGGGACCCCGATCGCCTAAAATTTTTCCGGGCCGTCAAATACGACCTAAGGAACCATAATAACTGCCCCGCCATCATCGTTTCTCATTTTTTGCATTTTTCGGCCAAAAAACTAGAATTACGCCTGATTCCCATATTTTCGTGTGCTATACCCACGCCTTCCAAGTGGTCCGGGGAGCCGCGGACCCCGTTTGCCTAAAATTTTTCCGGACTATCAAATACGACCTAAGGTACCATAGTCACCGCCCCACCATGATCGTTCCAAATGCTTTGCATTTTTCGGCCAAAAAACTAGAACTCCGCGCGATTTGCATATTTTCATAAGCTATAGCTTACGCCTTCGGAGTGGTCCCGGGAGCCGTGGACCCCGATCGCCTAAAATTTTTCGGGCCATCAAATACGACCTAAGGAACCATAGTCACTGCCCTGCCATGATCGTTCCTCATTTATTGCGTTTTTCGGCCAAAAAACTAGAATTCCGCTCGATTACCATATTTTTGTGTGCTATTGCCCACGCCTTCCGAGTGGGCCGGGCCACCAGACTCGGATCGCCTAAAAAATTTACGGGCCATCAATTAGGACCTAAGGAACCATAGTCACCGCCTCGCCATGATCGTTCCTCATTTTTTGCATTTTTTGGCCAAAAAACTAGAATTTCGCCCGATTCCCATATTTTTGTGTGCTATAGCCTATGCCTTCCGAGTGGGTCGGGCCCCCCGGAGCCGGATCGCCTAAAAATTTTCCGGACTATCAAATACGACCTAAGGAACCATAGTCACCGCCCCGCCATGATCATTTCTAGTCTTTTGCGTTTTTCAGCCAAAAAACTAGAATTCCGCGCGATTTCCATATTTCCGTGTGCTTTAGCCCACGCCTTCCAAGGGGTCCCGGGAACCCCGAACCCCGATCGCCTAAAAATTTTCCGGGCCATCAAATACGACCAAAGGAACCATAGTAACCACCCCGCCATGATCGTTCCTCATTTTTTGCGTTTTTCGACCAAACAACTAGAATTCCGCGCGATTCCCATATTTTTGTGTGTTATAGCCCACGCCTTCCGAGTGGTCCCGGGACCTCCGGACCCCTATCGCCTAATATTTTTCCGGACTATCAAATAAGACCAAAGGAACCATAGTCACCGCCCAGCCATGATCATTCCTCATTTGTTGCGTTTTTCGGCCAAAAAACTAGAATTCCGCCCGATTACAATATTTTTGTGTGCTATTGCCCACCCTTCCAAGTGGTTCCGGGACCCCCGGACCCCGATCGCCTAAAATTTTTCCGGGCCGTCAAATACGACCTAAGGAACCATAGTAACCGCCCCGCCATCATCGTTTCTCATTTTTTGCATTTTTCGGCCAAAAAACTAGAATTACGCCCGATTCCCATATTTTCGTGTGCTATACCCACGCCTTCCAAGTGGTCCGGGGAGCCGCGGACCCCGATCGCCTAAAATTTTTCCGGACTATCAAATACGACCTAAGGTACCATAGTCACCGCCCCACCATGATCGTTCCAAATGCTTTGCATTTTTCGGCCAAAAAACTAGAACTCCGCGCGATTTGCATATTTTCGTGTGCTATAGCTTACGCCTTCCGAGTGGTCCCGGGAGCCGTGGACCCCGATCGCCTAAAATTTTCCGGGCCATCAAATACGACCTAAGGAACCATAGTCACCGCCCCGCCATGATTGTTCCTCATTTATTGCTTTTTTCGGCCAAAAAACTAGAATTCCGCTCGATTACCATATTTTTGTGTGCTAGTGCCCACGCCTTCCGAGTGGGCTGGGCCGACGGACTCGGATCGCCTAAAAATATTTCGGGCCATCAATTAGGACCTAAGGAACCATAGTCACCACCTCGCCGTAATCGTTCCTCATTTTTTGCATTTTTTGGCCAAAAAACTAGAATTCCGCCCGATTCCCATATTTTTGTGTGCTATCGCCCACGCCTTCCGACTGGGTCGGGCCCCCCGGAGCCGGATCGCCTAAATGTTTTTCGGACTATCAAATATGACCTAAGGAACCATAGTCACCGTCCCGCCATGATCGTTCCTAGTCTTTTGCGTTTTTCAGCCAAAAAACTTGAATTCCGCACGATTTCCATATTTTCGTGTGCTTTAGCCCACGCCTTCCAAGGGGGCCCGGGAATCCCGAACCCCGGTAGCATAAAAAAATTTCGGGCCATCAAATACGACCTAAGGAACCATAGTAACCACCCCGCCATGATCGTTCCTCATTTTTTGCGTTTTTTGGCCAAACAACTAGAATTCCGCACGATTCCCATATTTAAGTGTGTTATAGCCCACGCCTTCCGAGTGGTCCCGGGACCTCCGGACCCCAATCGCCTAATATTTTTCCGGACTATCAAATAAGACCAAAGGAACCATAGTCACCGCCCAGCCATGATCATTCCTCATTTGTTGCGTTTTTCGGCCAAAAAACTAGAATTCTGCCCGATTACAATATTTTTTTGTGCTATTGCCCACCCATCCAAGTGGTTCCGGGACCCCGATCGCCTAAAATTTTTCCGGGCCGTCAAATACGACCTAAGGAACCATAATAACTGCCCCGCCATCATCGTTTCTCATTTTTTGCATTTTTCGGCCAAAAAACTAGAATTACGCCTGATTCCCATATTTTCGTGTGCTATACCCACGCCTTCCAAGTGGTCCGGGGAGCCGCGGACCCCGTTTGCCTAAAATTTTTCCGGACTATCAAATACGACCTAAGGTACCATAGTCACCGCCCCACCATGATCGTTCCAAATGCTTTGCATTTTTCGGCCAAAAAACTAGAACTCCGCGCGATTTGCATATTTTCATAAGCTATAGCTTACGCCTTCGGAGTGGTCCCGGGAGCCGTGGACCCCGATCGCCTAAAATTTTTCGGGCCATCAAATACGACCTAAGGAACCATAGTCACTGCCCTGCCATGATCGTTCCTCATTTATTGCGTTTTTCGGCCAAAAAACTAGAATTCCGCTCGATTACCATATTTTTGTGTGCTATTGCCCACGCCTTCCGAGTGGGCCGGGCCACCAGACTCGGATCGCCTAAAAAATTTACGGGCCATCAATTAGGACCTAAGGAACCATAGTCACCGCCTCGCCATGATCGTTCCTCATTTTTTGCATTTTTTGGCCAAAAAACTAGAATTTCGCCCGATTCCCATATTTTTGTGTGCTATAGCCTATGCCTTCCGAGTGGGTCGGGCCCCCCGGAGCCGGATCGCCTAAAAATTTTCCGGACTATCAAATACGACCTAAGGAACCATAGTCACCGCCCCGCCATGATCATTTCTAGTCTTTTGCGTTTTTCAGCCAAAAAACTAGAATTCCGCGCGATTTCCATATTTCCGTGTGCTTTAGCCCACGCCTTCCAAGGGGTCCCGGGAACCCCGAACCCCGATCGCCTAAAAATTTTCCGGGCCATCAAATACGACCAAAGGAACCATAGTAACCACCCCGCCATGATCGTTCCTCATTTTTTGCGTTTTTCGACCAAACAACTAGAATTCCGCGCGATTCCCATATTTTTGTGTGTTATAGCCCACGCCTTCCGAGTGGTCCCGGGACCTCCGGACCCCTATCGCCTAATATTTTTCCGGACTATCAAATAAGACCAAAGGAACCATAGTCACCGCCCAGCCATGATCATTCCTCATTTGTTGCGTTTTTCGGCCAAAAAACTAGAATTCCGCCCGATTACAATTTTTTTGTGTGCTATTGCCCACCCTTCCAAGTGGTTCCGGGACCCCCGGACCCCGATCGCCTAAAATTTTTCCGAGCCGTCAAATACGACCTAAGGAACCATAGTAACCGCCCCGCCATCATCGTTTCTCATTTTTTGCTTTTTTCGGCCAAAAAACTAGAATTACGCCCGATTCCCATATTCTCGTGTGCTATACCCACGCCTTCCAAGTGGTCCGGGGAGCCGCGGACCCCGATCGCCTAAAATTTTTCCGGACTATCAAATACGACCTAAGGTACCATAGTCACCGCCCCACCATGATCGTTCCAAATGCTTTGCATTTTTCGGCCAAAAAACTAGAACTCCGCGCGATTTGCATATTTTCGTGTGCTATAGCTTACGCCTTCCGAGTGGTCCCGGGAGCCGTGGACCCCGATCGCCTAAAATTTTCCGGGCCATCAAATACGACCTAAGGAACCATAGTCACCGCCCCGCCATGATCGTTCCTCATTTATTGCTTTTTTCGGCCAAAAAACTAGAATTCCGCTCGATTACCATATTTTTGTGTGCTAGTGCCCACGCCTTCCGAGTGGGCCGGGCCGACGGACTCGGATCGCCTAAAAATATTTCGGGCCATCAATTAGGACCTAAGGAACCATAGTCACCACCTCGCCGTAATCGTTCCTCATTTTTTGCATTTTTTGGCCAAAAAACTAGAATTCCGCTCGATTCCCATATTTTTGTGTGCTATCGCCCACGCCTTCCGAGTCGGTCAGGCCCCCCGCAGCCGGATCGCCTAAAATTTTTTCGGACTATCAAATACGACCTAAGGAACCATAGTCACCGCCCCGCCATGATCGTTTCTAGTCTTTTGCGTTTTTCAGCTAAAAAACTAGAATTCCGCGCGATTTTTCATATTTTCGTGTTCTTTAGCCCACGCCTTCCAAGGGGTCCCGGGAACCCCGAACCCCGATCGCCTAAAAATTTTTCGGGCCATCAAATACGACCTAAGGAACCATAGTAACCACCCCGCCGTGATCGTTCCTCATTTTTTGTGTTTTTCGACCAAACAACTATAATTCCGCGCGATTCCCATATTTTTGTGTGTTATATCCCACGCCTTCCGAGTGGTCCCGGGACCTCCGGACCCCTATCGCCTAATATTTTTCCGGACTATCAAATAAGACCAAAGGAACCATAGTCACCGCCCAGCCATGATCATTCCTCATTTGTTGCGTTTTTCGGCCAAAAAACTAGAATTCCGCCCGATTACAATATTTTTGTGTGATATTATTGCCCACCCTTCCAAGTGGTTCCGGGACCCCCAGACCCCGATCGCCTAAAATTTTCTGGGCCATCAAATACGACCTAAGGAACCATAGTCACCACCTCGCCATGATCGTTCCTCATTTATTGCGTTTTTCGGCCAAAAAACTAGAATTCCGCTCGATTACCATATTTTTGTGTGCTATTGCCCACGCCTTCCGAGTGGGCCGGGCCGCCGGACTCGAATCGCCTAAAAACATTTTGAGCCATCAATTAGGACCTAAGGAACCATAGTCACCGCCTCGCCATGATTGTTCCTCATTTTTTGCATTTTTTGGCCAAAAAACTAGAATTCCGCCCGATTCCCATATTTTTGTGTGCTATCGCCCACGCCTTCCGAGTGGGTCGGGCCCCCCGGAGCCGGATCGCCTAAAAATTTTCCGGACTATCAAATACGACCTAAGGAACCATAGTCACCGCCCCTCCATGATCGTTCCTAGTCTTTTGTGTTTTTCAACCAAAAAACTAGAATTCCGCGCGATTTCCATATTTTCGTGTGCTTTAGCCCACGCCTTCCAAGGGGTCCCGGGAACCCTGAACCCCGATCGCCTAAATATTTTTCCAGGCCATCAAATACGACCTAAGGAACCATAGTAACCACCCCGCCATGATCGTTCCTCATTTTTTGCATTTTTCGGACAAACAACTAGAATTTCGCGCGATTCCCATATTTTTGTGTGTTATAGCCCACGCCTTCCGAGTGGTCCCGGGACCTCCTGACCCCTACCACCTAAAATTTTTCGGGACTATCAAATATGACCTAAGGAACCATAGTATCCGCCCCGCCATGATCGTTCCTCATTTTTTGCGTTTTTCGGCCAAACAACTATAATTCCGCGCGATTCCAATATTTTTGTGTGTTATAGCCCACGCCTTCCGAGTGGTCCCGGGACCTCCGGACCCCTATCGCCTAATATTTTTCCGGACTATCAAATAAGACCAAAGGAACCATAGTCACCGCCAAGCCATGATCATTCCTCATTTGTTGCTTTTTCGGCCAAAAAACTAGAATTCCGCCCGATTACAATATTTTTGTGTGATATTATTGCCCACCCTTCCAAGTGGTTCCGGGACCCCTGGGCCCCGATCGCCTAAAATTTTTCCGAGCCATCAAATACGACCTAAGGAACCATAGTAACCACCCCGCCATCATCGTTTATCATTTTTTGCATTTTTCGGCCAAAAAACTAGAATTACGCCCGATTCCCATATTTTCGTGTGCTATCGCCCACGCCTTCCGAGTGGGTCGGGCCCCCCTGACCCCTATCGCCTAAAATTTTTCCGGACTATCAAATACGACCTAAGGAACCATAGTATCTGCCCCGCCATGATCACTCCTCAATTTTTGCGTTTTTCGGCCAAACAACTAGAATTTCGCGCGATTCCCCTATTTTTGTGTGTTATAGCCCACGCCTTCCGAGTGGTCCCGGGACCTCCGGACCCCTATCGTCTAATATTTTTCCAGACTATCAAATAAGACCAAAGGAACCATAGTCACCGCCCAGCCATGATCATTCCTCATTTTTTGCGTTTTTCGGCCAAAAAACTGGAATTCCGCCCGATTACAATATTTTTGTGTGATATTATTGCCCACCCTTCCAAGTGGTTCCGGGACCCCCGGACCCCGATCGCCTAAAATTTTTCCGGGCCGTCAAATACGACCTAAGGAACCATAGTAACCTCCCCACCATCAACGTTTCTCATTTTTTGCATTTTTCGGCCAAAAAACTAGAATTACGCCCGATTCCCATATTTTCGTGTGCTATACCCACGCCTTCCAAGTGGTCCGGGGAGCAGCGGACCCCGATCGCCTAAAATTTTCCGGACTATCAAATACAACCTTAGGTACAATAGTCACCGCCCCACCATGATCGTTCAAAATGCTTTGCATTTTTCGGCCAAAAAACTAGAACTCCACGCGATTTGCATATTTTCGTGTGCTATAGCTTACGCCTTCCGAGTGGTCCCGGGAGCCGTGGACCCCGATCGCCTAAAATTTTCCGGGATATCAAATACGACCTAAGGAATCATAGTCACCGCCCCGCCATGATCGTTCCTCATTTATTGCGTTTTTCGGCCAAAAAACTAGAATTCCGCTCGATTACCATATTTTTGTGTGCTATTGCCCACGCCTTCCGAGTGGGCCGGGCCGCCGGACTCGGATCGCCTAAAAAATTTTCGGGCCATCAATTAGGACCTAAGGAACCATAGTCACCGCCTCGCCATGCTCGTTCCTCATTTTTTGCCTTTTTTGGCCAAAAAACTAGAATTCCGCCCGATTTCCATATTTTTGTGTGCTATCGCCCACGCCTTCCGAGTGGGTCGGGCCCCCGGAGCCGGATCGCCTAAAAATTTTCCGGACTATCAAATACGATCTAAGGAACCATAGTCACCGCCCCGCCATGATCGTTCCTAGTCTTTTGCGTTTTTCAGCCGAAAAACTAGAATTCCGCGCGATTTTTCATATTTTCGTGTTCTTTAGCCCACGCCTTCCAAGGGGTCCCGGGAACCCCGAGCCCCAATCGCCTAAAAATTTTTCGGGCCATCAAATACGACCTAAGGAACCATAGTAACCACCCCGCCATGATCGTTCCTCATTTTTTGTGTTTTTCGACCAAACAACTATAATTCCGCGCGATTCCCATATTTTTGTGTGTTATATCCCACGCCTTCCGAGTGGTCCCGGGACCTCCGGACCCCTATCGCCTAATATTTTTCCGGACTATCAAATAAGACCAAAGGAACCATAGTCACCGCCCAGCCATGATCATTCCTCATTTGTTGCGTTTTTCGGCCAAAAAACTAGAATTCCGCCCGATTACAATATTTTTGTGTGATATTATTGCCCACCCTTCCAAGTGGTTCCGGGACCCCCAGACCCCGATCGCCTAAAATTTTCTGGGCCATCAAATACGACCTAAGGAACCATAGTCACCACCTCGCCATGATCGTTCCTCATTTATTGCGTTTTTCGGCCAAAAAACTAGAATTCCGCTCGATTACCATATTTTTGTGTGCTATTGCCCACGCCTTCCGAGTGGGCCGGGCCGCCGGACTCGGATCGCCTAAAAACATTTTGGGCCATCAATTAGGACCTAAGGAACCATAGTCACCGCCTCGCCATGATTGTTCCTCATTTTTTGCATTTTTTGGCCAAAAAACTAGAATTCCGCCCGATTCCCATATTTTTGTGTGCTATCGCCCACGCCTTCCGAGTGGGTCGGGCCCCCCGGAACCGGATCGCCTAAAAATTTTCCGGACTATCAAATACGACCTAAGGAACCATAGTCACCGCCCCTCCATGATCGTTCCTAGTCTTTTGTGTTTTTCAACCAAAAAACTAGAATTCCGCGCGATTTCCATATTTTCTTGTGCTTTAGCCCACGCCTTCCAAGGGGTCCCGGGAACCCTGAACCCCGATCGCCTAAATATTTTCCAGGCCATCAAATACGACCTAAGGAACCATAGTAACCACCCCGCCATGATCGTTCCTCATTTTTTGCATTTTTCGGACAAACAACTAGAATTTCGCGCGATTCCCATATTTTTGTGTGTTATAGCCCACGCCTTCCGAGTGGTCCCGGGACCTTCTGACCCCTACCACCTAAAATTTTTCGGGACTATCAAATATGACCTAAGGAACCATAGTATCCGCCCCGCCATGATCGTTCCTCATTTTTTGCGTTTTTCGGCCAAACAACTATAATTCCGCGCGATTCCAATATTTTTGTGTGTTATAGCCCACGCCTTCCGAGTGGTCCCGGGACCTCCGGACCCCTATCGCCTAATATTTTTCCGGACTATCAAATAAGACCAAAGGAACCATAGTCACCGCCAAGCCATGATCATTCCTCATTTGTTGCTTTTTCGGCCAAAAAACTAGAATTCCGCCCGATTACAATATTTTTGTGTGATATTATTGCCCACCCTTCCAAGTGGTTCCGGGACCCCTGGGCCCCGATCGCCTAAAATATTTCCGGGCCGTCAAATACGACCTAAGGAACCATAGTAACCACCCCGCCATCATCGTTTATCATTTTTTGCATTTTTCGGCCAAAAAACTAGAATTACGCCCGATTCCCATATTTTCGTGTGCTATCGGCCACGCCTTCCGAGTGGGTCGGGCCCCCCTGACCCCTATCGCCTAAAATTTTTCCGGACTATCAAATACGACCTAAGGAACCATAGTATCTGCCCCGCCATGATCACTCCTCAATTTTTGCGTTTTTCGGCCAAACAACTAGAATTTCGCGCGATTCCCATATTTTTGTGTGTTATAGCCCACGCCTTCCGAGTGGTCCCGGGACCTCCGGACCCCTATCGTCTAATATTTTTCCGGACTATCAAATAAGACCAAAGGAACCATAGTCACCGCCCAGCCATGATCATTCCTCATTTTTTGCGTTTTTCGGCCAAAAAACTGGAATTCCGCCCGATTACAATATTTTTGTGTGATATTATTGCCCACCCTTCCAAGTGGTTCCGGGACCCCCGGACCCCGATCGCCTAAAATTTTTCCGGGCCGTCAAATACGACCTAAGGAACCATAGTAACCTCCCCACCATCAACGTTTCTCATTTTTTGCATTTTTCGGCCAAAAAACTAGAATTACGCCCGATTCCCATATTTTCGTGTGCTATACCCACGCCTTCCAAGTGGTCCGGGGAGCAGCGGACCCCGATCGCCTAAAATTTTCCGGACTATCAAATACAACCTTAGGTACAATAGTCACCGCCCCACCATGATCGTTCAAAATGCTTTGCATTTTTCGGCCAAAAAACTAGAACTCCACGCGATTTGCATATTTTCGTGTGCTATAGCTTACGCCTTCCGAGTGGTCCCGGGAGCCGTGGACCCCGATCGCCTAAAATTTTCCGGGATATCAAATACGACCTAAGGAATCATAGTCACCGCCCCGCCATGATCGTTCCTCATTTATTGCGTTTTTCGGCCAAAAAACTAGAATTCTGCTCGATTACCATATTTTTGTGTGCTATTGCCCACGCCTTCCGAGTGGGCCGGGCCGCCGGACTCGGATCGCCTAAAAAATTTTCGGGCCATCAATTAGGACCTAAGGAACCATAGTCACCGCCTCGCCATGCTCGTTCCTCATTTTTTGCCTTTTTTGGCCAAAAAACTAGAATTCCGCCCGATTTCCATATTTTTGTGTGCTATCGCCCACGCCTTCCGAGTGGGTCGGGCCCCCCGGAGCCGGATCGCCTAACAATTTTCCGGACTATCAAATACGATCTAAGGAACCATAGTCACCGCCCCGCCATGATCGTTCCTAGTCTTTTGCGTTTTTCAGCCGAAAAACTAGAATTCCGCGCGATTTTTCATATTTTCGTGTTCTTTAGCCCACGCCTTCCAAGGGGTCCCGGGAACCCCGAACCCCGATCGCCTAAAAATTTTTCGGGCCATCAAATACGACCTAAGGAACCATAGTAACCACCCCGCCATGATCGTTCCTCATTTTTTGTGTTTTTTGACCAAACAACTATAATTCCGCGCGATTCCCATATTTTTGTGTGTTATATCCCACGCCTTCCGAGTGGTCCCGGGACCTCCGGACCCCTATCGCCTAATATTTTTCCGGACTATCAAATAAGACCAAAGGAACCATAGTCACCGCCCAGCCATGATCATTCCTCATTTGTTGCGTTTTTCGGCCAAAAAACTAGAATTCCGCCCGATTACAATATTTTTGTGTGATATTATTGCCCACCCTTCCAAGTGGTTCCGGGACCCCCAGACCCCGATCGCCTAAAATTTTCTGGGCCATCAAATACGACCTAAGGAACCATAGTCACCACCTCGCCATGATCGTTCCTCATTTATTGCGTTTTTCGGCCAAAAAACTAGAATTCCGCTCGATTACCATATTTTTGTGTGCTATTGCCCACGCCTTCCGAGTGGGCCGGGCCGCCGGACTCGGATCGCCTAAAAACATTTTGGGCCATCAATTAGGACCTAAGGAACCATAGTCACCGCCTCGCCATGATTGTTCCTCATTTTTTGCATTTTTTGGCCAAAAAACTAGAATTCCGCCCGATTCCCATATTTTTGTGTGCTATCGCCCACGCCTTCCGAGTGGGTCGGGCCCCCCGGAGCCGGATCGCCTAAAAATTTTCCGGACTATCAAATACGACCTAAGGAACCATAGTCACCGCCCCTCCATGATCGTTCCTAGTCTTTTGTGTTTTTCAACCAAAAAACTAGAATTCCGCGCGATTTCCATATTTTCGTGTGCTTTAGCCCACGCCTTCCAAGGGGTCCCGGGAACCCTGAACCCCGATCGCCTAAATATTTTCCAGGCCATCAAATACGACCTAAGGAACCATAGTAACCACCCCGCCATGATCGTTCCTCATTTTTTGCATTTTTCGGACAAACAACTAGAATTTCGCGCGATTCCCATATTTTTGTGTGTTATAGCCCACGCCTTCCGAGTGGTCCCGGGACCTCCTGACCCCTACCACCTAAAATTTTTCGGGACTATCAAATATGACCTAAGGAACCATAGTATCCGCCCCGCCATGATCGTTCCTCATTTTTTGCGTTTTTCGGCCAAACAACTATAATTCCGCGCGATTCCAATATTTTTATGTGTTATAGCCCACGCCTTCCGAGTGGTCCCGGGACCTCCGGACCCCTATCGCCTAATATTTTTCCGGACTATCAAATAAGACCAAAGGAACCATAGTCACCGCCAAGCCATGATCATTCCTCATTTGTTGCTTTTTCGGCCAAAAAACTAGAATTCCGCCCGATTACAATATTTTTGTGTGATATTATTGCCCACCCTTCCAAGTGGTTCCGGGACCCCTGGGCCCCGATCGCCTAAAATTTTTCCGGGCCGTCAAATACGACCTAAGGAACCATAGTAACCACCCCGCCATCATCGTTTATCATTTTTTGCATTTTTCGGCCAAAAAACTAGAATTACGCCCGATTCCCATATTTTCGTGTGCTATCGCCCACGCCTTCCGAGTGGGTCGGGCCCCCCTGACCCCTATCGCCTAAAATTTTTCCGGACTATCAAATACGACCTAAGGAACCATAGTATCTGCCCCGCCATGATCACTCCTCAATTTTTGCGTTTTTCGGCCAAACAACTAGAATTTCGCGCGATTCCCATATTTTTGTGTGTTATAGCCCACGCCTTCCGAGTGGTCCCGGGACCTCCGGACCCCTATCGTCTAATATTTTTCCGGACTATCAAATAAGACCAAAGGAACCATAGTCACCGCCCAGCCATGATCATTCCTCATTTTTTGCATTTTTCGGCCAAAAAACTGGAATTCCGCCCGATTACAATATTTTTGTGTGATATTATTGCCCACCCTTCCAAGTGGTTCCGGGACCCCCGGACCCCGATCGCCTAAAATTTTTCCGGGCCGTCAAATACGACCTAAGGAACCATAGTAACCTCCCCACCATCAACGTTTCTCATTTTTTGCATTTTTCGGCCAAAAAACTAGAATTACGCCCGATTCCCATATTTTCGTGTGCTATACCCACGCCTTCCAAGTGGTCCGGGGAGCAGCGGACCCCGATCGCCTAAAATTTTCCGGACTATCAAATACAACCTTAGGTACAATAGTCACCGCCCTACCATGATCGTTCAAAATGCTTTGCATTTTTCGGCCAAAAAACTAGAACTCCACGCGATTTGCATATTTTCGTGTGCTATAGCTTACGCCTTCCGAGTGGTCCCGGGAGCCGTGGACCCCGATCGCCTAAAATTTTCCGGGATATCAAATACGACCTAAGGAATCATAGTCACCGCCCCGCCATGATCGTTCCTCATTTATTGCGTTTTTCGGCCAAAAAACTAGAATTCCGCTCGATTACCATATTTTTGTGTGCTATTGCCCACGCCTTCCGAGTGGGCCGGGCCGCCGGACTCGGATCGCCTAAAAAATTTTCGGGCCATCAATTAGGACCTAAGGAACCATAGTCACCGCCTCTCCATGCTCGTTCCTCATTTTTTGCCTTTTTTGGCCAAAAAACTAGAATTCCGCCCGATTTCCATATTTTTGTGTGCTATCGCCCACGCCTTCCGAGTGGGTCGGGCCCCCGGAGCCGGATCGCCTAAAAATTTTCCGGACTATCAAATACGATCTAAGGAACCATAGTCACCGCCCCGCCATGATCGTTCCTAGTCTTTTGCGTTTTTCAGCCAAAAAACTAGAATTCCGCGCGATTTCCATATTTTCGTGTGCTTTATCCCACGCCTTCCAAGGGGTCCCGGGAACCCCGAACCCCGATCGCCTAAAAATTTTCCGTGCCATCAAATACGACCTAAGGAACCATAGTAACCACCCCGCCAAGATCGTTCCTCATTTTTTGCATTTTTCGACCAAACAACTAGAATTCCGCGCGATTCCCATATTTTTGTGTGTTATGCCACGCCTTCCGAGTGGTCCCGGGACCTCCTGACCCCTATCGCCTAAAATTTTTCCGGACTATCAAATATGACCTAAGGAACCATAGTAACCACCCCGCCATGATCGTTCCTCATTTTTTGCATTTTTCGACCAAACAACTAGAATTCCGCGCGATTCCCATATTTTTGTGTGTTATAGCCCACGCCTTCCGAGTGGTCACGGGACCTCCTGACCCCTATCACCTAAAAATTTTTCGGACTATCAAATACGACCTAAGGAACCATAGTCACCGCCCAGCCATGATCATTCCTCATTTGTTGCGTTTTTCGGTCAAAAAACTAGAATTCCGCCCGATTACAATATTTTTGTGTGATATTATTGCCCACCCTTCCAAGTGGTTCCGGGACCCCCGGACCCCGATCGCCTAAAATTTTTCTGGGCCATCAAATACGACCTAAGGAACCATAGTAACCGCCCCGCCATCATCGTTTCTCATTTTTTTGCATTTTTCGGCCAAAAAACTAGAATTTCGCGCGATTCCCATATTTTAATATGTTATAGCCCACGCCTTCCGAGTGGTCCCGGGACCTCCGGACCCCTATCGCCTAAAAATTTTCCGGACTATCAAATACGACCTAAGGAACCATAGTATCCGCCCCACCATGATCGTTCCAAATGCTTTGCATTTTTTGGCCAAAAAACTAGAACTCCGCGCGATTTGCATATTTTCGTGTGCTATAGCTTTTGCCTTCCGAGTGGTCCCGGGAGCCGCGGACCCCCATCGCCTAAAATTTTTCCGGACTATCAAATACGACCTAAGGAACCATAGTCACCGCCTCGCCATGATCGTTCCTCATTGTTTGCATTTTTTGGCCAAAAAACTAGAATTCCGCCCGATTCCCATATTTTTGTGTGCTATCGCCCACGCCTTCCGAGTGGGTCGGGCCCCCGGAGCCGGATCGCCTAAAAATTTTCCGGACTATCAAATACGACCTAGGGAACCATAGTCACCGCCCCGCCATGATCGTTCCTAGTCTTTTGCATTTTTCAGCCAAAAAACTAGAATTTCGCACGATTTTCATATTTTCGTGTGCTTTAGCCCACGCCTTCTAAGGGTTCCCGGGAACCCCGAACCCCGATCGCCTAAAAATTTTCTGGGCCATCAAATACGACCTTAGGAACCATAGTAACCACCCCGCCATGATCGTTCCTCATTTTTTGCATTTTTCGGCAAAACAACTAGAATTTCGCGCGATCCCATATTTTTGTGTGTTATATAGCCCACGCCTTCCGAGTGGTCCCGGGTCTCCGGACCCCTATCGCCTAAAATTTTTCCGAAATTTCAAATAAGACCTAAGGAACCATATTCACCGCCCAGCCATGATCGTTCCTTGTTTTTTCCGTTTTTCGGCCAAAAAACTAGAATTCCGCGCGATTCCCATATTTTCGTGTCCTATAGCCCACGCCTTCCGAGTGGTCCCGGGACCTCCTGACCCCTATCGCCTAAAAATTTTTCGGACTATCAAATACGACCTAAGGAACCATAGTATCCGCCCCGCCATGATCGTTCCTCATTTTTTGCATTTTTCTGCCAAACAACTAGAATTCCGCGCGTTTCCCATATTTTTGTGTGTTATAGCCCACGCCTTCCGAGTGGTCCCGGGACCTCCGGACCCCTATCGCCTAAAATTTTTCCGGACTATCAAATACGACCTAAGGAACCATAGTATCCGCCCCGCCATGATTGTTCCTCATTTTTTGTGTTTTTCGGCCAAACAACTAGAATTCCGCGCGATCCCATATTTTCGTGTCCTATAGCCCACGCCTTCCGAGTGGTCCCGGGACCACCGGACCCCTATCGCCTAATATTTTTCCGGACTATCAAATAAGACCAAAGGAACCGTAGTCACCGCCCAGCCATGATCATTCCTCATTTGTTGCGTTTTTCGGCCAATAAACTAGAATTCCGCCCGATTACAATATTTTTGTGTGCTATTGCCCACCCTTCCAAGTGGTACCGGGACCCCCGGACCCCGATCGCCTAAAATTTTTCCGGGCCATCAAATACGACCTAAGGAACCATAGTAACCACCCCGCCATGATCGTTCCTCATTTTTTTCGTTTTTCGGCCAAACAACTAGAATTTCGCGCCATCCCATATTTTTGGGTGTTATAGCCAAAGCCTTCCGAGTGGTTCCGGGTCTCTGGACCCCTATCGCCTAATAATACCTAAGGAACCATAGTCACCGCCCAGCCATGATCTTTTCTCATTTTTTGCATTTTTCGGCCAAAAAACTAGAATTACGCCCGATTCCAATATTTTCGTGTGCTATACCCATGCCTTCCAAGTGGTCCGGGGAGCCGCCGACCCCGATCGACTAAAATTTTTCCGGACTATCAAATACGACCTAAGGTACCATAGTCACCTCCCCACCATGATCGTTCCAAATGCTTTGCATTTTTCGGCCAAAAAACTAGAACTCTGCGCGATTTGCATATTTTCGTGTGCTATAGCTTACGCCTTCCAAGTGGTCCCGGGAGCCGTGGACCCTGATCGCCTAAAATTTTCCGGGTCATCAAATACGACCTAAGGAACCATAGTCACCGCCCAGCCATGATCCTTCCTCATTTATTGCGTTTTTCGGCCAAAAAACTAGAATTCCGCTCGATTACCATATTTTTGTGTGCGCCCATGCCTTCCGAGTGGGCCGGGCTGCTGGACTCGGATCGCCTAAAAAATTTTCGGGCCATCAATTAGGACCTAAAGAACCATAGTCACCGCCTCGCCATGATCGTTCCTCATTTTTTTCATTTTTTGGCCAAAAAACTAGAATTCCGCCCGATTCCTATATTTTTGTGTGCTATCACCCACGCCTTCCGAGTGGGTCGGGCCCCCGGAGCCGGATCGCCTAAAAATTTTCCGGACTATCAAATACGACCTAAGGAACCATAGTCACCGCCCCGCCATGATCGTTCCTAGTCTTTTGCATTTTTCAGCCAAAAAACTAGAATTTCGCGCGATTTCCATATTTTCGTGTGCTTTAGCCCACGCCTTCCAAGGGGTCCCGGGAACCCCGAACCCCGATCGCCTAAAAATTTTCAGGGCCATCAAATACGACCTAAGGAACCATAGTAACCACCCCGCCATGATCGTTCCTTATTTTTTGCGTTTTTCGGCCAAACAACTAGAATTCCGCGCGATTCCCATATTTTTGTGTGTTATAGCCCACGCCTTCCGAGTGGTCCCGGGACCTCCGGACCCCTATCGCCTAAAATTTTTCCGGACTATCAAATACGACCTAAGGAACCATAGTATCCGCCCCGCCATGATTGTTCCTCATTTTTTGTGTTTTTCGGCCAAACAACTAGAATTCCGCGCGATCCCATATTTTCGTGTCCTATAGCCCACGCCTTCCGAGTGGTCCCGGGACCACCGGACCCCTATCGCCTAATATTTTTCCGGACTATCAAATAAGACCAAAGGAACCGTAGTCACCGCCCAGCCATGATCATTCCTCATTTGTTGCGTTTTTCGGCCAATAAACTAGAATTCCGCCCGATTACAATATTTTTGTGTGCTATTGCCCACCCTTCCAAGTGGTACCGGGACCCCCGGACCCCGATCGCCTAAAATTTTTCCGGGCCATCAAATACGACCTAAGGAACCATAGTAACCACCCCGCCATGATCGTTCCTCATTTTTTTCGTTTTTCGGCCAAACAACTAGAATTTCGCGCCATCCCATATTTTTGGGTGTTATAGCCAAAGCCTTCCGAGTGGTTCCGGGTCTCTGGACCCCTATCGCCTAATAATACCTAAGGAACCATAGTCACCGCCCAGCCATGATCTTTTCTCATTTTTTGCATTTTTCGGCCAAAAAACTAGAATTACGCCCGATTCCAATATTTTCGTGTGCTATACCCATGCCTTCCAAGTGGTCCGGGGAGCCGCCGACCCCGATCGACTAAAATTTTTCCGGACTATCAAATACGACCTAAGGTACCATAGTCACCTCCCCACCATGATCGTTCCAAATGCTTTGCATTTTTCGGCCAAAAAACTAGAACTCTGCGCGATTTGCATATTTTCGTGTGCTATAGCTTACGCCTTCCAAGTGGTCCCGGGAGCCGTGGACCCTGATCGCCTAAAATTTTCCGGGTCATCAAATACGACCTAAGGAACCATAGTCACCGCCCAGCCATGATCCTTCCTCATTTATTGCGTTTTTCGGCCAAAAAACTAGAATTCCGCTCGATTACCATATTTTTGTGTGCGCCCATGCCTTCCGAGTGGGCCGGGCTGCTGGACTCGGATCGCCTAAAAAATTTTCGGGCCATCAATTAGGACCTAAAGAACCATAGTCACCGCCTCGCCATGATCGTTCCTCATTTTTTTCATTTTTTGGCCAAAAAACTAGAATTCCGCCCGATTCCTATATTTTTGTGTGCTATCACCCACGCCTTCCGAGTGGGTCGGGCCCCCGGAGCCGGATCGCCTAAAAATTTTCCGGACTATCAAATACGACCTAAGGAACCATAGTCACCGCCCCGCCATGATCGTTCCTAGTCTTTTGCATTTTTCAGCCAAAAAACTAGAATTTCGCGCGATTTCCATATTTTCGTGTGCTTTAGCCCACGCCTTCCAAGGGGTCTCGGGAACCCCGAACCCCGATCGCCTAAAAATTTTACGGGCCATCAAATATGACCTAAGGAACCATAGTAACCACCCCGCCATGATCGTTCCTCATTTTTTGCGTTTTTCGGCCAAATAACTAGAATTTCGCGCGATCCCATATTTTTGTGTGTTATATAGCCCACGCCTTCCGAGTGGTCCCGGGTCTCCGGACCCCTATCGCCTAAAATTTTTCCGGACTATCAAATAAGACCTAAGGAACCATAGTCACCGCCCAGCCATGATCGTTCCTAGTTTTTTCGTTTTTCGGCCAAAAAACTAGAATTCCGCACGATTCCCATATTTTCGTGTCCTATAGCCCACGCCTTCCGAGTGGTCGCGGGACCTCTGGACCCCTATCGCCTAAAATTTTTCCGGACAATCAAATACGACCTAAGGAACCATAGCATCCGCCCCGCCATGATCGTTCCTCATTTTTTGCGTTTTTCGGCCAAACAACTAGAATTCCGCGCGATCCTATATTTTTGTGTGTTATAGCCCACGCCTTCCGAGTGGTCCCGAGTCTCCGGACCCCTATCGCCTAAAAATTTTCCGGACTATCAAATACGACCTAAGGAACCATAGTCACCGCCCCGCCATGATCGTTCCTAGTCTTTTGCGTTATTCAGCCAAAAAACTAGAATTCCGCGCGATTTCTATATTTTCTTGTGCTTTAGCCCACGCCTTCCAAGGGGCCCGGAAACCCCGAACCCCGATCGCCTAAAAATTTTCCGGGACATCAAATACGATCTAAGGAACCATAGTAACCACCCCGCCATGATCGTTCCTCATTTTCTGCGTCTTTCGGCCAAACAACTAGAATTCCGCGCGATTCCCATATTTTTGTGTGTTATAGCCCACGCCTTCCGAGTGGTCCCGGGAGCTCCTGACCCCTATCGCCTAAAAATTTTCTGGACTATCAAATACGACCTAAGGAACCATAGTATCAGCCCCGCCATGATCGTTCCTCATTTTTTGCGTTTTTCGGCCAAACAAATAGAATTCCGCGCGATTCCCATATTTTTGTGTGTTATAGCCCACGCCTTCCGAGTGGTCCCGGGACCTCCGGACCCCTATCGCCTATAATTTTTCCGGACTATCAAATACGACCTAAGGAACCATAGTATCCGCCCCGCCATGATCGTTCCTCATTTTTTGCGTTTTTCGGCCAAACAACTAGAATTCCGTGCGATTCCCATATTTTCGTGTCCTATAGCCCACGCCTTCCGAGTGGTCCCGGGACCTCCGGACCCCTATCGCCTAAAATTTTTCCGGACTATCAAATAAGACCTAAGGAACCATAAGTCACCGCCCAGCCATGATTGTTTCTCATTTTTTGCATTTTTCGGCCAAAAAACTAGAATTACGCCCGATTCCCATATTTTCGTGTGCTATACCCACGCCTTCCAAGTGGTCCGGGGAGCCGCGGACCCCGATCGCCTAAATTTTTCGGACTATCAAATACGACCTAAGGTACCATAGTCACCGCCCAACCATGATCGTTCCAAATGCTTTGCATTTTTCGGCCAAAAAACTAGAACTCCGCGCGATTTGCATATTTTAGTGTGCTATAGCTTACGCCTTCCGAGTGGTCCCGGGAGCCGTGGACCCCGATCGCCTAAAATTTTCCGGGCCATCAAATACGACCTAAGGAACCATAGTCACCGCCCAGCCACGATCGTTCCTCATTTATTGTGTTTTTCGGCCAAAAAACTAGAATTCCGCTCGATTACCATATTTTTGTGTGTTATTGTCCACGCCTTCCGAGTGGGCCGGGCCGACGGACTCGGATCGCCTAAAAAATTTTCGGGCCATCAATTAGGACCTAAGGAACCGTAGTCACCGTCTCGAAATGATCGTTCCTTATTTTTTGCATTTTTTGGCCAAAAAACTAGAATTCCGCCAGATTCCCATATTTTCGTGTGCTTTAGCCTATGCCTTCCAAGGGGTCCCGGGAACCCCGAACCCCGAGCGCCTAAAAATTTTTCGGGCCATCAAATACGACCTAAGGAACCATAGTAACCACCCTACCATGTTCGTTCCTCATTTTTTGCGTTTTTCAGCCAAATAACTAGAATTCCGTGCGATTCCCATATTTTTGTGTGTTATAGCCCATGCCTTCCGAGTGGTCCCGGGACCTCCGGACCCCTATCGCCTAATATTTTTCTGGACTATCAAATAAGACCAAAGGAACCATAGTCACCGCCCTGCCAAGATCTTTCCACATTTTTTGCATGTTACTGAAAAAGACCTAGAATTTCGCCCAATTCCCATATTTTCGTGTGCTATACCCACGCATTCCGAGTGGTCCCAAGAGCCGCGGACCCCGATCGCCTAAAATTTTTCTGGGCAATCAAATACGACCTAAGAAACCATAGTATCTACCCCGCCATGATTGTTCCTTATTTTTTCCCTTTTTCGGCCAAACAACTAGAATTCCGCGTGATTCCCATATTTTTGTGTGTTATAGCCCACGCCTTCCGAGTGGTCCCGGGACCTCCGGACCCCTATCACCTAAAATTTTTCCGGACTATCAAATATGACCTAAGGAACCATAGTATCTGCCCCGCCATGATCGTTCCTCATTTTTTGCGTTTTTCGGCCAAACAACTAGAATTCCGCGCAATTCCCATATTTTTGTGTATTATAGCCCACACCTTCCGAGTGGTCCCGGGACCTCCGGACCCCTATCGCCTAAAATTTTTCCGGATAATCTAATACGACCTAAGGAACCATAGTATCCGCCCCGCCATGATCGTTCCTCATTTTTTGCGTTTTTCGGACAAACAACTAGAATTCCGCGCTATCCCATATTTTTGTGTGTTATAGCCCACGCCTTCCGAGTGGTCCCGGGACCTTCGGACCCCTATCGCCTAATATTTTTCCGGACTTTCAAATAAGACCAAAGGAACCATAGTCAACGCCCTGCCAAGATCTTTCCACATTTTTTGCATGTTACTGAAAAAGACCTAGAATTTCGCCCGATTCCCATATTTTTGTGTGTTATAGCCCACACCTTCTGAGTGGTCCCGGGACCTTCAGACCCCTATCGCCTAAAATTTTTCCGGACTATCAAATATGACCTAAGGAACCATAGTATCCGCCCCGCCATGATCGTTCCTTATTTTTAGCGTTTTTCGGCCAAACAACTAGAATTCCGCGCGATTCCCATATTTTTGTGTGTTATAGCCCACGCCTTCCGAGTGGTCACTGGACCTCCGGACCCCTATCGCCTAATATTTTTCCGGACTATCAAATAAGACCAAAGGAACCATAGTCACCGCCCTGCCAAGATCTTTCCACATTTTTTGCATGTTACTGAAAAAGACCTAGAATTTCGCCCGATTCCCATATTTTTGTGTGTTATAGCCCACACCTTCCGAGTGGTCCCGGGACCTCCGGACCCCTATCGCCTAAAATTTTTCCGGACTATCAAATACGACCTAAGGAACCATAGTATCCGCCCCGCCATGATCGTTCCTCATTTTTTGCGTTTTTCGGCCAAACAACTAGAATTCCGCGCTATCCCATATTTTTGTGTGTTATAGCCCACGCCTTCCGAGTGGTCCCGGGACCTTCGGACCCCTATCGCCTAATATTTTTCCGGACTATCAAATAAGACCAAAGGAACCATAGTCAACGCCCTGCCAAGATCTTTCCACATTTTTTGCATGTTACTGAAAAAGACCTAGAATTTCGCCCGATTTCCATATTTTTGTGTGTTATAGCCCACACCTTCCGAGTGGTCCCGGGACCTTCAGACCCCTATCGCCTAAAATTTTTCCGGACTATCAAATATGACCTAAGTAACCATAGTATCCGCCCCGCCATGATCGTTCCTTATTTTTAGCGTTTTTCGGCCAAACAACTAGAATTCCGCGCGATTCCCATATTTTTGTGTGTTATAGCCCACGCCTTCCGAGTGGTCACTGGACCTCCGGACCCCTATCGCCTAAAATTTTTCCAGACTATCAAATACGACCTAAGGAACCATAGTCACCGCCCTGCCATGATCATTCCTCATTTGTTGCATTTTTCGGCCAAAAAACTAGAATTCCGCCCGATTATAATATTTTTGTGTGCAATTGCCCACCCTTCCAAGTGGTTCGGGGACCCCCGGACCCCGATCTCCTAAAATTTTTCCGGGCCATCAAATACGACCTAAGGAACCATAGTACCCGCCCCGCCATCACCGTTTCTCAATTTTTGCATTTTTCGGCCAAAACACTAGAATTACGCCCGATTCCCATATTTTCGTGTGCTATACCCACGCCTTCCAAGTGGTCCGGGGAGCCGCGGACCCCGATCGCCTAAAATATTTCCGGACTATCAAATACTACCTAAGGTACCATAGTCACTGCCCCACCATGATCGTTCCAAATGCTTTGCATTTTTCAGCCAAAAAACTAGAACTCCGCGCGATTTGCATATTTTAGTGTGCTATAGCTTACGCCTTCCGATTGGTCCCGGGAGCCGTGGACCCCGATCGCCTAAAATTTTCCGGTCCATCAAATACGACCTAAGGAACTATAGTCACCTCCCCGCCATGATCATTCCCCATTTATTGCATTTTTCGGCCAAAAAACTAGAATTCCGCTCGATTACCATATTGTTTTATGCTATTGCCCACGCCTTCCGAGTGGGCCGGGCCGCTGGACTCGGATCGCCTAAAATTTTTTCGGGCCATCAATTAGGACCTAAGGAACCATAGTCACCACCTCGCCATGATCGTTCCTCATTTTTTGCATTTTTTGGCCAAAAAACTAGAATTCCGCCCGATTCCCATATTTTTGTGTGCTATCGCCCACGCCTTCCGAGTGGGTCGGGCCCCCCGGAGCCGGATCGCCTAAAAATTTTCCGGACTATCAAATATGACCTAAGGAACCATAGTCACCGCCCCGCCATGATCGTTCCTCATTTATTGCATTTTTCGGCCAAAAAACTAGAATTCCGCTCGATTACCATATGTTTTTGTGCTATTGCCCACGCCTTCCGAGTGGGCCGGGCCGCCGGACTCGGATCGCCTAAATATTTTTCGGGCCATCAATTAGGACCTAAGGAACCATAGTCACTGCCTCGCCATGATCGTTCCTCATTTTTTGCATTTTTTGGCCAAAAAACTAGAATTCCGCCCGATTCCCATATTTTTGTGTGCTATCGCCCACGCCTTCCGAGTGGGTCGGGCCCCCCGGAGCCGGATCGCCAAAAAATTTTCCGGAGTATCAAATACGACCTAAAGAACCATATTAACCACCCCGCCATGATCGTTCCTCATTTTTTGCATTTTTCGGCCTAACAACTAGAATTCCGCGCGATTCCCATATTTTTGTGTGTTATAGCCCACGCCTTCCGAGTGGTCCCGGGACCTCCTGACCCCTATCCCCTAATATTTTTCCAGACTATCAAATACGACCTAAGGAACCATAGTATCCGCCCCGCCATGATCGTTCATCATTTTTTGCATTTTTCGGCCAAACAACTAGAATTCCGCACGATTCCCATATTTTTTTGTGTTATAGCCCACACCTTCCGAGTGGTCCCGGGACCTCCGGACCCCTATCGCCTAAAATTTTTTTGGACTATCAAATACGACCAAAGGAAACATAGTATCCGCCCCGCCATGATCGTTCCTCATTTTTTGCGTTTTTCGGCCAAACAACTAGAATTCCGCGCGATTACCATATTTTTGTGTGTTATAGCCCACACCTTTCGAGTGGTCCCGGGACCTCCGGACCCCTATCACCTAAAATTTTTCCGGACTATCAAATACGACCTAAGGAACTATAGTTACCTCCCCGCCATGATCGTTCCCCATTTATTGCATTTTTCGGCCAAAACACTAGAATTCCGCTCGATTACCATATTATTTTATGCTATTGCCCACGCCTTCCGAGTGGGCCGGGCCGCTGGACTCGGATCGCCTAAAATTTTTTCGGGCCATCAATTAGGACCTAAGGAACCATAGTCACCACCTCGCCATGATCGTTCCTCATTTTTTGCATTTTTTGGCCAAAAAACTAGAATTCCGCCCGATTCCCATATTTTTGTGTGCTATCGCCCACGCCTTCCGAGTGGGTCGGGCCCCCGGAGCCGGATCGCCTAAAAATTTTCCGGACTATCAAATACGACTTAAGGAACCATAGTCACCGCCCCGCCATGATCGTTCCTCATTTATTGCATTTTTCGGCCAAAAAACTAGAATTCCGCTCGATTACCATATGTTTTTGTGCTATTGCCCACGCCTTCCGAGTGGGCCGGGCCGCCGGACTCGGATCGCCTAAATATTTTTCGGGCCATCAATTAGGACCTAAGGAACCATAGTCACTGCTTCACCATGATCGTTCCTCATTTTTTGCATTTTTTGGCCAAAAAACTAGAATTCCGCCCGATTCCCATATTTTTGTGTGCTATCGCCCACGCCTTCCGAGTGGGTCGGGCCCCCGGAGCCGGATCGCCAAAAAATTTTCCGGAGTATCAAATACGACCTAAAGAACCATATTAACCACCCCGCCATGATCGTTCCTCATTTTTTGCGTTTTTCGGCCAAACAACTAGAATTCCGCGCGATTCCCATATTTTTGTGTGTTATAGCCCACGCCTTCCGAGTGGTCCCGGGACCTCCTGACCCCTATCCCCTAATATTTTTCCAGACTATCAAATACGACCTAAGGAACCATAGTATCCGCCCCGCCATGATCGTTCCTCATTTTTTGCGTTTTTCGGCCTAACAACTAGAATTCCGCACGATTCCCATATTTTTTTGTGTTATAGCCCACACCTTCCGAGTGGTCCCGGGACCTCCGGACCCCTATCGCCTAAAATTTTTTCGGACTATCAAATACGACCAAAGGAAACATAGTACCCGCTCCGCCATGATCGTTCCTCATTTTTTGCATTTTTCGGCCAAACAACTAGAATTCCGCGCGATTACCATATTTTTGTGTGTTATAGCCCACACCTTTCGAGTGGTCCCGGGACCTCCGGACCCCTATCGC
Organism: Nicotiana tomentosiformis; assembly: GCF_000390325.3. Taxonomy (NCBI): domain Eukaryota; kingdom Viridiplantae; phylum Streptophyta; class Magnoliopsida; order Solanales; family Solanaceae; genus Nicotiana; species Nicotiana tomentosiformis. The sequence continues at coordinate 64,492 of NW_027174587.1, forward strand.
CTAAAATTTTTCCGGACTATCAAATACGACCTAAGGAAACATAGTATCCGCCCCGCCATGATCGTTCCTCATTTGTTGCGTTTTTCGGCCAAACAACTAGAATTTTGCGCTATCCCATATTTTTTTGTGTTATAGCCCACGCCTTCCGAGTGGTCCCGGGTCTCCGGACCCCTATCGCCTAAAAGTTTTCCGGACTATCAAATAAGACCTAAGGAACCATAGTCACCGCCCAGCCATGATCGTTCCTAGTTTTTTCCGTTTTTCGGCCAAAAAACTAGAATTTCGCGCGATTCCCATATTTTCGTGTCCTATAGCCCACGCCTTCGAAGTGAACCCGGGACCTCCGGACCCCTATCGCCTAAAATTTTTTCGGACTATCAAATATGACCAAAGGAAACATAGTATCCGCCCCGCCATGATCGTTCCTCATTTTTTGCGTTTTTCGGCCAAACAACTAGATTTCCGCCCGATTCCCATATTTTCGTGTGCTATACCCACGCCTTTCGAGTGGTCCCGGGACCTCCGGACCCTGATCGCCTAAAATTTTTCCGGACTATCAAATACGACCTAAGGAACTATAGTTACCTCCCCGCCATGATCGTTCCCCATTTATTGCATTTTTCGGCCAAAAAACTAGAATTCCGCTCGATTACCATATTGTTTTATGCTATTGCCCACGCCTTCCGAGTGGGCCGGGCCGCCGGACTCGGATCGCCTAAATATTTTTCGGGCCATCAATTAGGACCTAAGGAACCATAGTCACCACCTCGCCATGATCGTTCCTCATTTTTTGCATTTTTTGGCCAAAAACTAGAATTCCGCCCGATTCCCATATTTTTGTGTGCTATCGCCCACGCCTTCCGAGTGGGTCGGGCCCCCCGGAGCCGGATCGCCTAAAAATTTTCCGGACTATCAAATATGACCTAAGGAACCATAGTCACCGCCCCGCCATGATCGTTCCTCATTTATTGCATTTTTCGGCCAAAAAACTAGAATTCCGCTCGATTACCATATGTTTTTGTGCTATTGCCCACGCCTTCCGAGTGGGCCGGGCCGCCGGACTCGGATCGCCTAAATATTTTTCGGGCCATCAATTAGGACCTAAGGAACCATAGTCACTGCCTCGCCATGATCGTTCCTCATTTTTTGCATTTTTTGGCCAAAAAACTAGAATTCCGCCCGATTCCCATATTTTTGTGTGCTATCGCCCACGCCTTCCGAGTGGGTCGGGCCCCCCGGAGCCGGATCGCCAAAAAATTTTCCGGAGTATCAAATACGACCTAAAGAACCATATTAACCACCCCGCCATGATCGTTCCTCATTTTTTGCGTTTTTCGGCCAAACAACTAGAATTCCGCGCGATTCCCATATTTTTGTGTGTTATAGCCCACGCCTTCCGAGTGGTCCCGGGACCTCCTGACCCCTATCGCCTAATATTTTTCCGGACTATCAAATACGACCTAAGGAACCATAGTATCCGCCCCGCCATGATCGTTCCTCATTTTTTGCGTTTTTCGGCCAAACAACTAGAATTCCGCGCGATTCCCATATTTTTGTGTGTTATAGCCCACACCTTCCGAGTGGTCCCGGGACCTCCGGACCCCTATCGCCTAAAATTTTTTCGGACTATCAAATACGACCAAAGGAAACATAGTACCCGCCCCGCCATGATCGTTCCTCATTTTTTGCATTTTTCGGCCAAACAACTAGAATTCCGCGCGATTACCATATTTTTGTGTGTTATAGCCCACACCTTTCGAGTGGTCCCGGGACCTCCGGACCCCTATCGCCTAAAATTTTTCCGGACTATCAAATACGACCTAAGGAAACATAGTATCCGCCCCGCCATGATCGTTCCTCATTTGTTGCGTTTTTCGGCCAAACAACTAGAATTTTGCGCTATCCCATATTTTTTTGTGTTATAGCCCACGCCTTCCGAGTGGTCCCGGGTCTCCGGACCCCTATCGCCTAAAAGTTTTCCGGACTATCAAATAAGACCTAAGGAACCATAGTCACCGCCCAGCCATGATCGTTCCTAGTTTTTTCCGTTTTTTGGCCAAAAAACTAGAATTCTGCGCGATTCCCATATTTTCGTGTCCTATAGCCCACGCCTTCGAAGTGAACCCGGGAACTCCGGACCCCTATCGCCTAAAATTTTTCCCGACTATCAAATACGACCTAAGGAATCATAGTCACCACCCAACCATGATCATTCCTCATTTGTTGCGTTTTTCGGCCAAAAAACTAGATTTCCGCCCGATTCCCATATTTTCGTGTGCTATACCCACGCCTTCCAAGTGGTCCGGGGAGCCGCGGACCCCGATCGCCTAAAATTTTTCCGGACTATCAAATACTACCTAAGGAACCATAGTCACCGCCCCGCCATGATCGTTCCTCATTTATTGCATTTTTCGGCCAAAAAACTAGAATTCCGCTCGATTACCATATGTTTTTGTGCTATTGCCCACGCCTTCCGAGTGGGCCGGGCCGCCGGACTCGGATCGCCTAAATATTTTTCGGGCCATCAATTAGGACCTAAGGAACCATAGTCACCACCTCGCCATGATCGTTCCTCATTTTTTGCATTTTTTGGCCAAAAAACTAGAATTCCGCCCGATTCCCATATTTTTGTGTGCTATCGCCCACGCCTTCCGAGTGGGTCGGGCCCCCCGGAGCCGGATCGCCTAAAAATTTTCCGGACTATCAAATATGACCTAAGGAACCATAGTCACCGCCCCGCCATGATCGTTCCTCATTTATTGCATTTTTCGGCCAAAAAACTAGAATTCCGCTCGATTACCATATGTTTTTGTGCTATTGCCCACGCCTTCCGAGTGGGCCAGGCCGCCGGACTCGGATCGCCTAAATATTTTTCGGCCCATCAATTAGGACCTAAGGAACCATAGTCACTGCCTCGCCATGATCGTTCCTCATTTTTTGCATTTTTTGGCCAAAAAACTAGAATTCCGCCCGATTCCCATATTTTTGTGTGCTATCGCCCACGCCTTCCGAGTGGGTCGGGCCCCCCGGAGCCGGATCGCCTAAAAATTTTCCGGAGTATCAAATACGACCTAAAGAACCATATTAACCACCCCGCCATGATCGTTCCTCATTTTTTGCGTTTTTCGGCCAAACAACTAGAATTCCGTGCGATTCCCATATTTTTGTGTGTTATAGCCCACGCCTTCCGAGTGGTCCCGGGACCTCCTGACCCCTATCCCCTAAAATTTTTCCAGACTATCAAATACGACCTAAGGAACCATAGTATCCGCCCCGCCATGATCGTTCCTCATTTTTTGCGTTTTTCGGCCAAACAACTAGAATTCCGCACGATTCCCATATTTTTGTGTGTTATAGCCCACACCTTCCGAGTGGTCCCGGGACCTCCGGACCCCTATCGCCTAAAATTTTTTCGGACTATCAAATACGACCAAAGGAAACATAGTACCCGCCCCGCCATGATCGTTCCTCATTTTTTGCATTTTTCGGCCAAACAACTAGAATTCCGCGCGATTACCATATTTTTGTGTGTTATAGCCCACACCTTTCGAGTGGTCCCGGGACCTCCGGACCCCTATCGCCTAAAATTTTTCCGGACTATCAAATACGACCTAAGGAAACATAGTATCCGCCCCGCCATGATCGTTCCTCATTTGTTGCGTTTTTCGGCCAAACAACTAGAATTTTGCACTATCCCATATTTTTTTGTGTTATAGCCCACGCCTTCCGAGTGGTCCCGGGTCTCAGGACCCCTATCGCCTAAAAGTTTTCCGGACTATCAAATAAGACCTAAGGAACCATAGTCACCGCCCAGCCATGATCGTTCCTAGTTTTTTCCGTTTTTTGGCCAAAAAACTAGAATTCTGCGCGATTCCCATATTTTCGTGTCCTATAGCCCACGCCTTCGAAGTGAACCCGGGAACTCCGGACCCCTATCGCCTAAAATTTTTCCCGACTATCAAATACGACCTAAGGAACCATAGTCACCACCCAACCATGATCATTCCTCATTTGTTGCGTTTTTCGGCCAAAAAACTAGATTTCCGCCCGATTCCCATATTTTCGTGTGCTATACCCACGCCTTCCAAGTGGTCCGGGGAGCCGCGGACCCCGATCGCCTAAAATTTTTCCGGACTATCAAATACTACCTAAGGAACCATAGTCACCGCCCCGCCATGATCGTTCCTCATTTATTGCATTTTTCGGCCAAAAAACTAGAATTCCGCTCGATTACCATATGTTTTTGTGCTATTGCCCACGCCTTCCGAGTGGGCCGGGCCGCCGGACTCGGATCGCCTAAATATTTTTCGGGCCATCAATTAGGACCTAAGGAACCATAGTCACCACCTCGCCATGATCGTTCCTCATTTTTTGCATTTTTTGGCCAAAAAACTAGAATTCCGCCCGATTCCCATATTTTTGTGTGCTATCGCCCACGCCTTCCGAGTGGGTCGGGCCCCCCGGAGCCGGATCGCCTAAAAATTTTCCGGACTATCAAATATGACCTAAGGAACCATAGTCACCGCCCCGCCATGATCGTTCCTCATTTATTGCATTTTTCGGCCAAAAACCTAGAATTCCGCTCGATTACCATATGTTTTTGTGCTATTGCCCACGCCTTCCGAGTGGGCCGGGCCGCCGGACTCGGATCGCCTAAATATTTTTCGGGCCATCAATTAGGACCTAAGGAACCATAGTCACTGCCTCGCCATGATCTATCCTCATTTTTTGCATTTTTTGGCCAAAAAACTAGAATTCCGCCCGATTCCCATATTTTTGTGTGCTATCGCCCACGCCTTCCGAGTGGGTCGGGCCCCCCGGAGCCGGATCGCCAAAAAATTTTCCGGAGTATCAAATACGACCTAAAGAACCATATTAACCACCCCGCCATGATCGTTCCTCATTTTTTGCGTTTTTCGGCCAAACAACTAGAATTCCGCGCGATTCCCATATTTTTGTGTGTTATAGCCCACGCCTTCCGAGTGGTCCTGGGACCTCCTGACCCCTATCGCCTAAAATTTTTCCAGACTATCAAATACGACCTAAGGAACCATAGTATCCGCCCCGCCATGATCGTTCCTCATTTTTTGCGTTTTTCGGCCAAACAACTAGAATTCCGCACGATTCCCATATTTTTTTGTGTTATAGCCCACACCTTCCGAGTGGTCCCGGGACCTCCGGACCCCTATCGCCTAAAATTTTTTCGGACTATCAAATACGACCAAAGGAAACATAGTACCCGCCCCGCCATGATCGTTCCTCATTTTTTGCATTTTTCGGCCAAACAACTAGAATTCCGCGCGATTACCATATTTTTGTGTGTTATAGCCCACACCTTTCGAGTGGTCCCGGGACCTCCGGACCCCTATCGCCTAAAATTTTTTCGGACTATCAAATACGACCTAAGGAAACATAGTATCCGCCCCGCCATGATCGTTCCTCATTTGTTGCGTTTTTCGGCCAAACAACTAGAATTTTGCGCTATCCCATATTTTTTTGTGTTATAGCCCACGCCTTCCGAGTGGTCCCGGGTCTCCGGACCCCTATCGCCTAAAAGTTTTCCGGACTATCAAATAAGACCTAAGGAACCATAGTCACCGCCCAGCCATGATCGTTCCTAGTTTTTTCCGTTTTTTGGCCAAAAAACTAGAATTCTGCGCGATTCCCATATTTTCGTGTCCTATAGCCCACGCCTTCGAAGTGAACCCGGGAACTCCGGACCCCTATCGCCTAAAATTTTTCCCGACTATCAAATACGACCTAAGGAACCATAGTCACCACCCAACCATGATCATTCCTCATTTGTTGCGTTTTTCGGCCAAAAAACTAGATTTCCGCCCGATTCCCATATTTTCGTGTGCTATACCCACGCCTTCCAAGTGGTCCGGGGAGCCGCGGACCCCGATCGCCTAAAATTTTTCCGGACTATCAAATACTACCTAAGGTACCATAGTCACCGCCCCACCATGATCGTTCCAAATGCTTTGCATTTTTCGGCCAAAAAACTAGAACTCCGCGCGATTTGCATATTTTAGTGTGCTATAGCTTACGCCTTCCGAGTGGTCCCGGGAGCCGAGGACCCCGATCGCCTAAAATTTTCCGGTCCATCAAATACGACCTAAGGAACCAAAGTCACCGCCACGCCATGATCGTTCCTCATTTATTGCATTTTTCGGCCAAAAAACTAGAATTCCGCTCGATTACCATATTTTTTATGCTATTGCCCACGCCTTCCGAGTGGGCCGGGCCGCCGGACTCGGATCGCCTAAAAATTTTTCGGGCCATCAATTAGGACCTAAGGAACCATAGTCACCGCCCAGCCATGATCATTCCTCATTTGTTGCATTTTTCGGCCAAAAAACTAGAATTCCGCCCGATTACAATATTTTTGTGTGCAATTGCCCACCCTTCCAAGTGGTTCCGGGACCCCCGGACCCCGATCGCCTAAAATTTTTCCGGGCGGTCAAATACGACCTAAGGAACCATAGTAACTGCCCCGCCATCATCGTTTCTCATTTTTTGCATTTTTCGGCCAAAAAACTAGAATTACGCCCGATTCCCATATTTTTGTGTGCTATACCCACGCCTTCCAAGTGGTCCGGGGAGCCGCGGACCCCGATCGCCTAAAATTTTTCCGGACTATCAAATACGACCTAAGGTACCATAGTCACCGCCCCACCATGATCGTTCCAAATGCTTTGCATTTTTTCGGCCAAAAAACTAGAACTCCGCGCGATTTGCATATTTTAGTGTGCTATAGCTTACGCCTTCCGAGTGGTCCCGGGAGCCGTGGACCCCGATCGACTAAAATTTTCAGGTCCATCAAATACAACCTAAGGAACCATAGTCACCGCCCCTCTATGATCGTTCCCCATTTATTGCGTTTTTCGGCCAAAAAACTAGAATTCCGCTCGATTACCATATTTTTTTGTGCTATTGCCCACGCCTTGCGAGTGGGCCGGGCCGCCGGACTCGGATCGCCTAAAACTTTTTCGGGCCATCAATTAGGACCTAAGGAACCATAGTCACTGCCTCCCCATGATCGTTCCTCATTTTTTGCATTTTTTGGCCAAAAAACTAGAATTCCGCCCGATTCCCATATTTTTGTGTGCTAACGCCCACGCCTTCCGAGTGGGTCGGGCCCCCCGGAGCCGGATCGCCTAAAAAATTTCCGGACTATCAAATACGACCTAAGGAACCATAGTCACCGCCCCACCATGATCGTTACTAGTCTTTTGCATTTTTCAGCCAAAAAACTAGAATTCCGCGCGATTTCCATATTTTCGTGTGCTTTAGCCCACGCCTTCCAAGGGGTCCCGAGAACCCCGAACCCCGATCACCTAAAAATTTTCCGGGCCATCAAATACGACCTAAGGAACCATATTAACCACCCCGCCATGATCGTTCCTCATCTTTTGCGTTTTTCGGCCAAACAACTAGAATTCCGTGCGATTCCCATATTTTTGTGTGTTATAGCCCACGCCTTCCGAGTGGTCCCGGGACCTCCTGACCCCTATCCCCTAATATTTTTCCAGACTATCAAATACGACCTAAGGAACCATAGTATCCGCCCCGCCATGATCGTTATCATTTTTTGCGTTTTTCGGCCAAACAACTAGAATTCCGCGCGATTCCCATATTGTTTTGTGTTATAGCCCACACCTTCCGAGTGGTCCCGGGACCTCCGGACCCCTATCGCCTAAAATTTTTCCGGACTATCAAATACGACCTAAGGAAACATAGTATCCGGCCCGCAATGATCGTTCCTCATTTTTTGCGTTTTTCGGCCAAACAACTAGAATTCCGCGCTATCCCATATTTTTTTGTGTTATAGCCCACGCCTTCCGAGTGGTCCCGGGTCTCCGGACCCCTATCGCCTAAAAGTTTTCCGGACTATCAAATAAGACCTAAGGAACCATAGTCACCGCCCAGCCATGATCGTTCCTAGTTTTTTCCGTTTTTCGGCCAAAAAACTAGAATTCTGCGTGATTCCCATATTTTCGTGTCCTATAGCCCACACCTTCGAAGTGCACCCGGAAACTCCGGACCCCTATCGCCTAAAATTTTTCCCGACTATCAAATACGACCTAAGGAGCCATAGTCACCACCCAACCATGATCATTCCTCATTTGTTGCATTTTTCGGTCAAAAAACTAGAATTCCGCCCGATTACAATATTTTTGTGTGCTATTGCCCACCCTTCCAAGTGGTTCCGGGACCCCCGGACCCCGATCGCCTAAAATTTTTGTGGGCTGTCAAATACGACCTAAGGAACAATAGTAACCGCCCCGCCATCACCGTTTCTCAGTTTTTGCATTTTTCGGCCAAAACACTAGAATTACGCCCGATTCCCATATTTTCGTGTGCTATACCCACGCCTTCCAAGTGGTCCGGGGAGCCGCGGACCCCGATCGCCTAAAATATTTCCGGACTATCAAATACTACCTAAGGTACCATAGTCACCGCCCCACCATGATCGTTCCAAATGCTTTGCATTTTTAGGCCAAAAAACTAGAACTCCGCGCGATTTGCATATTTTAGTGTGCTATAGCTTACGCCTTCCGAGTGGTCCCGGGAGCCGTGGACCCCGATCGCCTAAAATTTTCCGTGCCATCAAATACGACCTAAGGAACCATAGTCACCGCCCAGCCATGATCGTTCCTCATTTATTGCGTTTTTCGGCCAAAAAACTAGAATTCCGCTCAATTACCATATTTTTGTGTGCTATTGCCCACGCCTTCCGAGTGGGCCGTGCCGTCGGACTCGGATCGCCTAAAAAATTTTTGGGCCATTAATTAGGACCTAAGGAACCATAGTCACCGCCTCGCCATGATCGTTCCTTATTTTTTCCATTTTTTGGCCAAAAAACTAGAATTCCGCCCGATTCCCATATTTTCGTGTGCTTTAGCCCACGCCCTCCAAGGGGTCCCGGGAACCCTGAACCCCGATCATCTAAAAATTTTCCGGGCCATCAAATACAACCTAAGGAACCATAGTAACCACCCCGCCATGATCGTTCCTTATTTTTTGCGTTTTTCGGCCAAACAACTAGAATTCCGCGCGATTCCCATATTTTTGTGTGTTATAGCGCACGCCTTCCGAGTGTTCCCGGGACCTCCTGACCCCTATAGCCTAAATTTTTTTCGGACTATCAAATACGACCTCAGGAACCTTAGTAACCACCCCGCCATGATCATTCCTCGTGTTTTGCGTTTTTCAGCCAAACAACTAGAATTCCGCACGATTCCCATTTTGTTTTGTGTTATAGCCCACGCCTTCCGAGTGGTCCCGGGACCTCCGGACCCCTATCGCCTAATATTTTTCCGGACTATCAAATAAGACCAAAGGAACCATAGTCACCGCCTTACCAAGATCTTTCCACGTTTTTTGCATGTTACTGAAAAAGACCTAGAATTTCGCCCGATTCCCATATTTTCGTGTGCTATACCCACGCATTCCGAGTGGTCCCAAGAACCGCGTACCCCGATCGCCTAAAATTTTTCCGGGCAATCAAATACGACCTAAGGAACCATAGTATCCGCCCCGCCATGATCGTTCCTTATTTTTGCATTTTTCGGCCAAACAACTAGAATTCCGCGCGATTCCCATATTTTTGTGTGTTATAGCCCACACCTTCCGAGTGGACCCGGGACCTCCGGACCCCTATCGCCTAAAATTTTTCCGGACTATAAAATACGACCTAAGGAACCATAGTATCCGCCCTGCCATGATCGTTCCTCATCTTTTTGCATTTTTCGGCCAAACAACTAGAAATCCGCGCGATCCCATATTTTTATGTGTTATAGCCCACGCCTTCCGTGTGGTCCCGGGTCTCCGGACCCCTATCCCCTAAAATTTTTTCGGACTATCAAATAAGACCTAAGGAACCATAGTCACCGCCCAGCCATGATCGTTCCTAGTTTTTTCCGTTTTTCGGCCAAAAAACTAGAATTCCGCGCGATTCCCATATTTTCGTGTCCTATAGCCCACGCCTTCCAAGTGAACCCGGGAACTCCGGACCCCTATCGCCTAAAATTTTTCCGGACTATCAAATACGACCTAAGGAACCATAGTCACCGCCCAGCCATGATCATTCCTCATTTGTTGCGTTTTTCGGCCAAAAAACTAGAATTCCGCCCGATTACAATATTTTTGTGTGCTATTGCCCACCCTTCCAAGTGGTTCCGGGACCCCCGGACCCCGATCGCCTAAAATTTTTCCGGGCCGTCAAATACGACCTAAGGAACCATAGTAACCGCCCCGCCATCATCGTTTCTCATTTTTTGCATTTTTCGGCCAAAAAACTAGAATTACGCCCGATTCCCATATTTTCGTGTGCTATACCCACGCCTTCCAAGTGGTCCGGGGAGCCGCGGACCCCGATCGCCTAAAATTTTTCCGGACTATCAAATAAGACCTAAGGTAGTCACCGCCCCACCATGATCGTTCCAAATGCTTTGCATTTTTCGGCCAAAAAAGGAGAACTCCGCGCCATTTGCATATTTTAGTGTGCTATAGCTTACGCCTTCCGAGTGGTCCCGGGAGCCGTGGACCCCGATCGCCTAAAATTTTCTGGGCCATCAAATATGACCTAAGGAACCATAGTCACCGCCCAGCCATGATCGTTCCTCATTTATTGCGTTTTTCGGCCAAAACACTAGAATTCCGCTCGACTACCATATTCTTTTGTGCTATTGCCCACACCTTCCGAGTGGGCTGGGCCGTCGGACTCGGATCGCCTAAAAAATTTTCGGGGCATCAATTAGGACCTAAGAAACAATAGTCACTGCCTCGTCATGATCGTTCCTTATTTTTTCCATTTTTTGGCCAAAAAACTAGAATTCCGCCCGATTCCCATATTTTCGTGTGCTTTAGCCCACGCCTTCCAAGGGGTCCCGGGAACCCTGAACCCCGATCGTCTAAAAATTTTCCGGGCCATCAAATACGACCTAAGGAACCATAGTAACCACCCCGCCATGATCGTTCCTCATGTTTTGCGTTTTTCGGCCAAACAACTAGAATTCCGCACGATTCCCATTTTTTTTTGTGTTATAGCCCACGCCTTCCGAGTGGTCACAGGACCTCCAGACCCCTATCGCCTAATATTTTTCCGGACTATCAAATAAGACCAAAGGAACCATAGTCACCGCCCTGCCAAGATCTTTCCACATTTTTTGCATGTTACTGAAAAAGACCTAGAATTTCGCCCGATTCCCATATTTTCGTGTGCTATACCCACGCATTCCGAGTGGTCCCAAGAACCGCATACCCCGATCGCCTAAAATTTTTTTGGGCAATCAAATATGACCAAAGGAACCATAGTATCCGCCCCGCCATGATCGTTCCTTATTTTTTGCATTATTCGGCCAAACAACTAGAATTCCGCGCGATTCCCATATTTTTGTGTGTTATAGCCCACACCTTCCGAGTGGTCCCGGGACCTCCGGACCCCTATCGCCTAAAATTTTTCCGGACTATAAAATATGACCTATGGAACCATAGTATCCACCCCGCCATGATCGTTCCTCATCTTTTGCGTTTTTCGGCCAAACAACTAGAATTCCGCGCGATCCCATATTTTTGTGTGTTATAGCCAACGCCTTCCGTGTGGTGTCGGGTCTTCGATCCCCTATTCCCTAAAATTTTTTCGGACTATCAAATAAGACCTAAGGAACCATAGTCACCGCCCAGCCATGATCGTTCCTAGTTTTTTCTGTTTTTCGGCCAAAAAACTAGAATTCTGCGCGATTCCCATATTTTCGTGTCCTATAGCCCACGCCTTCCAAGTGAACCCGGGAACTCCGGACCCCTATCGCCTAAAATTTTTACGGACTATCAAATACGACCTATGGAACCATAGTCACCGCCCAGCCATGATCATTCCTCATTTACAATATTTAGAATTCCGCCCGATTACAATATTTTTGTGTGCTATTGCCCACCCTTCCAAGTGGTTCCGGGACACCCGGACCCCGATCGCCTAAAATTTTTCCAGGCCGTCAAATACAACCTAAGGAACCATAGTAACCGCCCCGCCATCATCGTTTCTCATTTTTTGTATTTTTCGGCCAAAAAACTCGAATTACGCCCGATTCCCATATTTTCGTGTGCTATACCCACGCCTTCCAAGTGGTCCGGGGAGCCGCGGACCCCGATCGCCTAAAATTTTTCAGGACTATCAAATACGACCTAAGGTACCATAGTCACCTCCCCACCATGATCGTTCCAAATGCTTTGCATTTTTCGGCCAAAAAACTAGAACTCCGCGCGATTTGCATATTTTAGTGTGCTATAGCTTACGCCTTCCGAGTGGTCCCGGGAGCCGTGGACCCCGATCGCCTAACATTTTCTGGGCCATCAAATACGACCTAAGGAACCATAGTCACCGCCCCGCCATGATCGTTCCTCATTTATTACATTTTTCGGCCAAAAAACTAGAATTCCGCTCGATTACCATATTTTTGTGTGCTATTGCCCACGCCTTCCGAATGGGCCGGGCCGCCGGACTCGGATCGCCTAAAAAAATTTTAGGCCATCAATTAGGACCTAAGAAACCATAGTCACCACCTCGCCATGATCGTTCCTCATTTTTTGCATTTTTTGGCCAAAAAACTAGAATTCCGCCTGATTCCCATATTTTTGTGTGCTATCGCCCACGCCTTCCGAGTGGGTCGGGCCCCCCAGTGCCGGATCGCCAAAAAATTTTCCGGACTATCAAATACGACCTAAGGAACCATAGTTACCGCCCCGCCATGATCGTTCCTAGTCTTTTGCTTTTTTCAACGAAAAAACTAGAATTCCGCGTGATTTCCATATTTTCGTGTGCTTTAGCCCACGCCTTCCAAGGGGTCCCGGGAACCCCGAACCCCGATCGCCTAAAAATTTTCCGGGCCATTAAATACGACCTAAGGAACCATAGTAACCACCCCACCAAGATCGTTCCTCATTTTTTGCGTTTTTCGGCCAAACAACTAGAATTCCGTGCGATTCCCATATTTTTGTGTGTTATAGCCCACGCCTTCCGAGTGGTCCCGGGACCTCCTGACCCCTATTGCCTAAAATTTTTCCGGACTATCAAATACGACCTAAGGAACCATAGTATCTGCCCCGCCATGATCGTTCCTCAGTTTTTGCATTTTTCGGCCAAACAACTAGAATTCCGCGCGATTCCCATATTTTTTTGTGTTATAGCCCACGCCTTCCGAGTGGTCCCGGGACCTCCGGACCCCTATCGCCTAAAATTTTTCTGAACTATCAAATACGACCTAAGGAACCATAGTATCCGCCCCGCCATGATCGTTCCTCATTTTTTGCGTTTTTCGGCCAAACAATTAGAATTCCGTGCTATCCCATATTTTTGTGTGTTATAGCCCACGCCTTCCGAGTGGTCCCGGGTCTCCGGACCCCTATCGCCTAAAATTTTTCCGGACTATCAAATAAGACCTAAGCAACCATAGTCACCGCCCAGCCATGATCGTTCCTAGTTTTTTCCGTTTTTCGGCCAAAAAACTAGAATTCCGCGCGATTCCCATATTTTCGTGTCCTATAGCCCACGCCTTCGAAGTGAACCCGGGAACTCCGGACCCCTATCGCCTAAAATTTTTCCGGACTATCAAATACGACCTAAGGAACCATAGTCACCGCCCAGCCATGATCATTCCTCATTTTTTGCGTTTTTCGGCCAAAAAATTAGAATTCCGCCCGATTACAATTTTTTTGTGTGCTATTGCCCAACCTTCCAAGTGGTTCCGGGACCCCCGGACCCCGATTGCCTAAAATTTTTCCAGGCCGTCAAATACGACCTAAGGAACCAGAGTAACCGCCCCGCCATCATCGTTTCTCATTTTTTGCATTTTTCGTCCAAAAAACTAGAATTACGCCCGATTCTCATATTTTCGTGTGCTATTGCCCACGCCTTCCGAGTGGGCCGGGCCGCCGGACTCGGATCGCCTAAAAAGTTTTCGGGCCATCAATTAGGACCTAAGGAACCATAGTCACCGCCTCGCCATGATCGTTCCTCATTTTTTGCATTTTTTGGCCAAAAACTAGAATTCCGCCCGATTCCCATATTTTTGTGTGCTATCGCCCACGCCTTCCGAGTGGGTCGGGCCCCCCGGAGCCGGATCGCCTAAAATTTTCCGGGCCGTCAAATACGACCTAAGGAACCATAGTCACCGCCCCGCCATGATCGTTCCTAGTCTTTTACGTTTTTCAGCCAAAAATCTAGAATTCCGCGCGATTTCCATATTTTCGTGTGCTTTAGCCCACGCCTTCCAAGGGGTCCCAGGAACCCCGATCGTCTAAAAATTTTTCGGGCCATCAAATACGACCTAAGGAACCATAGTAACCACCCCGCCATGATCGTTCCTCATTTTTTGCGTTTTTCGGCCAAACAACTAGAATTCCGCGCAATTCCCATATTTTTGTGTGTTATAGCCCACGCCTTTCGAGTGGTCCCGGGACCTCCTGACCCCTATCGCCTAATATTTTTTCGGACTATCAAATACGACCAAAGGAACCATAGTATCCGCCCCGCCATGATCGTTCCTCATTTTTTGCGTTTTTCGGCCAAACAACTAGCATTCCGCGCGATTCCCATATTTTCGTGTCCTATAGCCCACGCCTTCCAAGTGAACCCGGGAACTCTGGACCCCTATCGCCTAAAATTTTTCGGACTATCAAATACGACCTAAGGAACCATAGTCACCGCCCAGCCATGATCATTCCTCATTTGTTGTGTTTTTCGACCAAAAAACTAGAATTCCGCCCGATTACAATATTTTTGAGTGCTATTGCCCACCCTTCCAAGTGGTTCCGGGACCCCCGGACCCCGATCTCCTAAAAATTTTCCGGACCGTCAAATACTACCTAAGGAACCATAGTAACCACCCCGCCATCATCGTTTCTCATTTTTTGCATTTTTCGGCCAAAAAACTAGAATTACTCCCGATTCCCATATTTTCGTGTGCAATACCCAGGCCTTCCAAGTGGTCCGGGGAACCGTGGACCCCGATCGCCTAAAAATTTTCCGGACTATCAAATACGACCTAAGGAACCATAGTCACCGCCCCACCATGATCGTTCCAAATGCTTTGCATTTTTCGGCCAAAAAATTAGAACTCCGCGCGATTTGCATATTTTAGTGTGCTATAGCTTACGCCTTCCGAGTGGTCCCGGGAACCCCGAACCCCGATCGCTTAAAAATTTTCAGGGCCATCAAATACGACCTAAGGAACCATAGTAACCACCCCGCCATGATCGTTCCTCATTTTTTACGTTTTTCGGCCAAACAACTACAATTTCGCGCTATCCCATATTTTTGTGTGTTATAGCCCACACCTTCCGAGTGGTCCCGGGTCTCTGGACCCCTATCTCCTAAAATTTTTCCGGACTATCAAATAAGACCTAAGGAACCATAGTCACCGCCCAGCCATGATCGTTCCTAGTTTTTTCTGTTTTTCGGCCAAAAAACTAGAATTCCGCGCGATTCCCATATTTTCGTGTCCTATAGCCGACGCCTTCGAATTGAACCCGGGAACTCCGGACCCCTATCACCTAAAATTTTTCCGGACTATCAAATACGACCTAAGGAACCATAGTCACCGCCCAGCCATGATCATTCCTCATTTGTTGCGCTTTTCGACCAAAAAACTAGAATTCCGCCCGATTACAATATTTTTGAGTGCTATTGCCCACCCTTCCAAGTGGTTCCGGGACCCCCGGACCCTGATCTCCTAAAATTTTTCGGGGCCATCAAATACGACCTAAGGAACCATAGTAACCACCCCGCCATCATCGTTTCTCAGTTTTTGCATTTTTCGGCCAAAAAACTGGAATTACTCCCGATTCCCATATTTTCGTGTGCAATACCCAGGCCTTCCAAGTGGTCCGGGGAACCGTGGACCCCGATCGCCTAAAAATTTTCCGGACTATCAAATACGACCTAAGGAACCATAGTCACCGCCCCACCATGATCGTTCCAAATGCTTTGCATTTTTCGGCCAAACAATTAGAACTCCGCGCGATTTGCATATTTTAGTGTGCTATAGCTTACGCCTTCCGAGGGGTCCCGGGAGCCCCGAACCCCGATCGCCTAAAAATTTCCGGTCCATCAAATACGACCTAAGGAACCATAGTAACCACCCCGCCATGATCGTTCCTCATTTTTTGCGTTTTTCGGCCAAACAACTAGAATTTCGCGCGATTCCCATATTTTTTTGTGCGCCCACGCCTTCCGAGTGGGCCGGGACCTCCTGACCCCTATCGCCTAAAACTTTTCCGGGCCATCAAATACGACCTAAGGAACCATAGTCACCGCCCCGCCATGATCGTTCCTCATTTTTTGCGTTTTTCGGCCAAACAACTAGAATTTCGCGTGATTCCCATATTTTTGTGTGCGCCCACGCCTTCCGAGTGGGCCGGGCCGCCGGACACGGATCACCTAAAACATTTTCGGGCCATCAATTAGGACCTAATGAACCATAGTCACCGCCTCGCCATGATCGTTCCTCAGGTTTTGCATTTTTTGGCCAAAAAACTAGAATTCCGCCCGATTCCCATATTTTTGTGTGCTATCGCCCACGCCTTCCGAGTGGGTCGGGCCCCCGGAGCCGGAGCCGGATCGCCTAAAAATTTTACGGACTATCAAATACGACCTAAAGAACCATATTCACCGCCCCGCCATGATCGTTCCTAGTCTTTTGCGTTTTTCAGCCAAAAAAATGAAATTCCGCGCGATTTTCATATTTTCGTGTGCTTTAGCCCACGCCTTCCAAGGGGTCCCGGGAACCCCGAACCCCGATCGCCTAAAAATTTTCCGGGCCATCAAATACGACCTAAGGAACCATAGTAACCACCCCGCCATGATCGTTCCTCATTTTTTGCATTTTTCGGCCAAACAACTAGAATTCCGCGCGATTCCCATATTTTTGTGTGTTATAGCCCACGCCTTCCGAGTGGTCCCGGGACCTCCTGACCCCTATCGCCTAATATTTTTCCGGACTATCAAATACGACCTAAGGAACCATAGTATCCGCCCCGCCATGATCGTTCCTCATTGTTTGCGTTTTTCGGCCAAACAACTAGAATTCCGCGCGATTCCCATATTTTTGTGTGTTATAGCTCACACCTTCCGAGTGGTCCCGGGACCTCCGGACCCCTATCGCCTAATATTTTGCCGGACTATCAAATACGACCTAACAAACCATAGTATCCGCCCCGCCATGATGGTTCCTCATTTTTTGCGTTTATCAGCCAAACAACTAGAATTCCGCGCTATCCCATATTTTTGTGTGTTATAGCCCACGCCTTCCGAGTGGTCCCGGGTCTCCGGACCCCTATCGCCTAAAATTTTTCCGGACTATCAAATATGACCTAAGGAACTATAGTCACCGCCCAGCCATGATCATTCCTCATTTGTTGCGTTTTTCGACCAAAAAACTAGAATTCCGCCCGATTACAATATTTTTGAGTGCTATTGCCCACCCTTCCAAGTGGTTCCGGGACCCCCGGACCCTGATCTCCTAAAATTTTTCTGGGCCGTCAAATACGACCTAAGGAACCATAGTAACCACCCCGCCAACATCGTTTCTCATTTTTTTCATTTTTCGGCGAAAAAACTAGAATTACTCCCGATTCCCATATTTTCGTGTGCAATACCCAGGCCTTCCAAGTGGTCCGGGGAACCGTGGACCCCGATCGCCTAAAAATTTTCCGGACTATCAAATACGACCTAAGGAACCATAGTCACCGCCCCACCATGATCGTTCCAAATGCTTTGCATTTTTCGGCCAAAAAATTAGAACTCCGCGCGATTTGCATATTTTAGTGTGCTATAGCTTACGCCTTCCGAGTGGTCCCGGGAGCCCCGAACCCCGATCGCCTAAAAATTTTCCGGGCCATCAAATACGACCTAAGGAACCATAGCAACCACCCCGCCATGATCGTTCCTCATTGTTTGCGTTTTTCGGCCAAACAACTAGATTTTCGCGCGATTCCCATATTTTTGTGTGCGCCCACGCCTTCCGAGTGGGCCGGGACCTCCTGACCCCTATCGCCTAAAACTTTTCCGGGCCATCAAATACGACCTAAGGAACCATAGTCACCGCCCCGCCATGATCGTTCCTCATTTTTTGCGTTTTTCGGCCAAACAACTAGAATTTCGCGTGATTCCCATATTTTTGTGTGCGCCCACGCCTTCCGAGTGGGCCGGGCCGCCGGACACGGATCGCCTAAAAAATTTTCGGGCCATCAATTAGGACCTAATGAACCATAGTCACCGCCTCGCCATGATCGTTTCTCATGTTTAGCATTTTTTGGCCAAAAAACTAGAATTCCGCCCGATTCCCATATTTTTGTGTGCTATCGCCCACGCCTTCCGAGTGGGTCGGGCCCCCCGGAGCCGGATCGCCTAAACATTTTTTGGACTATCAAATACGACCTAAAGAACCATAGTCACCGCCCCACCATGATCGTTCCTAGTCTTTTGCGTTTTTCAGCCAAAAAACTAGAATTCCGCGCGATTTCCATATTTTCGTGTGCTTTAGCCCACGCCTTCCAAGGGGTCCCGGGAACCCCGAACCCCGATCGCCTAAAAATTTTCCATGACATCAAATAAGACCTAAGGAACCATAGTCACCGCCCAACCATGATAGTTCCTCAGTTTTTGCGTTTTTCGGCCAAACGACTAGAATTCCGCGCGATTCCCATATTTTCGTGTCCTATAGCCCACGCCTTCCGAGTGGTCCCGGGACCTCCTGACCCCTATCGCCTAATATTTTTCCGGACCATCAAATACGACCTAAGGAACCATAGTCACCTCCCAGCCATGATCATTCCTCATTTTTTGCATTTTTCGACCAAAAAACTAGAATTTCGCGCGATTACAATATTTTTGTGTGCTATTGCCCACCCTTCCAAGTGGTTCCGGGACCTCCGGACCCCTATCGCCTAATATTTATCCGGACTATCAAATACGACCTAAGGAATCATAGTATCCGCCCCGCCATGATCGTTCCTCATTTTTTGCGTTTTCCGGCCAATCAACTAGAATTCCGCGCTATCCCATATTTTTGTGTGTTATAGCCCACACCTTCCGAGTGGTCCCGGGTCTCCGGACCCCCATCGCCTAAAATTTTTCCGGACTATCAAATAAGACCTAAGGAACCATAGTCACCGCCCAGCCATGGTAGTTCCTAGTATTTTCTATTTTTCGGCCAAAAAACTAGAATTCCGCGCGATTCCCATATTTTCGTGACCTATAGCCCACGCCTTCGAAGTGAACCCGGGAATTCCGGACCCCTATCGCCTAAATTTTTTCCGGACTTTCAAATACGACCTAAGGAACCATAGTCACCGCCCCACCATGATCGTTCCTCATTTGTTGCGTTTGTCGACCAAAAAAACTAGAATTCCGCCCGATTACTATATTTTTGAGTGCTATTGCCCACTCTTCCAAGTGGTTCCGGGACTCCCGGACCCCGATCTCCTAAAATTTTTCCGGACTATCAAATACGACCTAAGGAACCATAGTAACCACCCCGCCATCATCGTTTCTCATTTTTTGCATTTTTCGGCCAAAAAACTAGAATTACTCCCGAATCCCATATTTTCGTGTGCAATACCCACGCCTTCCAAGTGGTCCGGGGAGCCGCGGACCCCGATCGCCTAAAATATTTCCGGACTATCAAATACGACCTAAGGAACCATAGTCACCGCCCCACCATGATCGTTCCAAATGCTTTGCATTTTTCGGCCAAAAATTAGAACTCCGCGCGATTTGCATATTTTAGTGTGCTATAGCTTACGCCTTTCGAGTGGTCCCGGGAGCCCCGAACCCCGATCGCCTAAAAATTTTCCGGGCCATCAAATACGACCTAAGGAACCATAGTAACCACCCCGCCATGATCGTTCCTCATTTTTTGCGTTTTTCGGCCAAAAAAAAAGAATTCCGCACGATTCCCATATTTTTGTGTGTTATAGCCCACGCCTTCCGAGTGGTCCCGGGACCTCCTGACCCCTATCGCCTAATATTTTTCCGGACTATCAAATATGACTTAAGGAACCATAGTATCCGCCTCGCCATGATCGTTCCTCATTTTTTGCGTTTTTCGGCCAAACAACTAGAATTCCGCGCGTTTTCCATATTTTTGTGTGTTATAGCCCACACCTTCCGAGTGGTCCCGGGACCTCCGGACCCCTATCGCCTAAAATTTTCCCGGACTATCAAATACGACCTAAGGAACCATAGTATCCGCCCCGACATGATCGTTCCTCATTTTTTGCATTTTTCGGCCAAACAACTAGAATTCTGCGCTATCCAATATTTTTGTGTGTTATAACCCACGCCTTCCGAGTGGTCCCGGGTCTCCGGACCCCTATCGCCTAAAATTTTTCCGAACTATCAAATAAGACCTTAGGAACCATAGTCACCGCCCAGCCATGATCGTTCCTAGTTTTTTCTGTTTTTCGGCCAAAAAACTAGAATTTTGCGCGATTCCCATATTTTCGTGTCCTAGCCCACGCCTTCCGAGTGGTCCCGGGAACTCCGGACCCCTATCGCCTAAAAATTATCCGGACTATCAAATATGACCTAAGGAACCATAGTATCCGCCCCTCCATGATCGTTCCTCATTTTTTGCGTTTTTCGGCCAAACAACTAGAATTCCGCCCGATTACAATATTTTTGTGTGCTATTGCCCACCCTTCCAAGTGGTTCCGGGACCTCCGGACCCCTATCGCCTAATATTTTTCCGGACTATCAAATACGACCTAAGGAACCATAGTATCCGCCCCGCCATGATCGTTCCTCATTTTTTGCATTTTCCGGCCAAACAACTAGAATTTCGCGCTATCCCATATTTTTGTGTGTTATAGCCCACGCCTTCCGAGTGGTCCCGGGTCTCCGGACCCCTATCGCCTAAAATTTTTCCGGACTATCTAATAAGACCTAAGGAACCATAGTCTCCGCCCAGCCATGGTCGTTCCTAGTTTTTTCTGTTTTTCGGCCAAAAAACTAGAATTTCGCGCGATTCCCATATTTTCGTGTCCTATAGCCCACGCCTTCGAAGTGAACCCGGGAACTCCGGACCCCTATCGCCTAAAATTTTTCCGGACTATCAAATACGACCTAAGGAACCATAGTCACCGCCCAACCATGATCATTCCTCATTTGTTGCGTTTTTCGACCAAAAAACTAGAATTCCGCTCGATTACAATATTTTTGAGTGTTATTGCCCACCCTTCCAAGTGGTTCCGGGACCCCCGGACCCCGATCGCCTAAAATTTTTCCGGGCTGTCAAATACGACCTAAGGAACCATAGTAACCACCCCGCCATCATCGTTTCTCATTTTTTGCATTTTTCGGCAAAAAAACTAGAATTACGCCCGATTCCCATATTTTCGTGTGCTATACCCACGTCTTCCAAGTGGTCCGGGGAGTCGCGGACCCCGATCGCCTAAAATTTTTCCGGACTATCAAATACGACCTAAGGAACCATAGTCACCGCCCCGCCATGATCGTTCCTAGCCTTTTGCGTTTTTCAGCCAAAAAACTAGAATTTCGCGCGATTTCCATATTTTCGTGTGCTTTAGCCCACGCCTTCCAAGGGGTCCCGGGAACCCCAAACCCCGATCGCCTAAAAATTTTCCGGGCCATCAAATACGACCTAAGGAACCATAGTAAAAAATTTTTCCAGACTATCAAATAAGACCTAAGGAACCAGAGTCACCGCCCAGCCATGATCGTTCCTAGTTTTTTCTGTTTTTCGGCCAAAAAACTAGAATTTCGCGCGATTCCCATATTTTCGTGTCCTATAGCCCACGCCTTCGAAGTGAACCCGGGAACTCCGGACCCATATCGCCTAAAATTTTTCCGGACTATCAAATACGACCTAAGGAACCATAGTCACCGCCCAGCCATGATCATCCCTCATTTTTTGCGTTTTTCGACCAAAAAACTAGAATTCCGCGCGATTACAATATTTTTGTGTGCTATTGCCCACCCTTCCAAGTGGTTCCGGGACCTCCGGACCCCTATCACCTAATATTTTTCCAGACTATCTAATACGACCTAAGGAACCATAGTATCCGCCCCGCCATGATCGTTCCTCATTTTTTGCGTTTTCCGGCCAAACAACTAGAATTCCGCGCTATCCCATATTTTTGTGTGTTATAGCCCACGCCTTCCGAGTGGTCCCGGGTCTCCGGACCCCTATCGCCTAAAATTTTTCCGGACTGTCAAATAAGACCTAAGGAACCATAGTCACCACCCAGCCATGATCGTTCCTAGTTTTTTCTGTTTTTCGGCCAAAAAACTAGAATTCCGCGCGATTCCCATATTTTCGTGTCCTATAGCCCACGCCTTCGAAGTGAACCCGGGAACTCCGGACCCCTATCGCCTAAAATTTTTCCGGACTATCAAATACGACCTAAGGAACCATAGTCACCGCCCAGCCTTGATCATTCCTCATTTGTTGCGTTTTTCGACTAAAAAACTAGAATTCCGCCCGATTACAATATTTTTGAGTGCTATTTCCCACCCTTCCAAGTGGTTCCGGGAACCCCGAAACCCGATCGCCTAAAAATTTTACGGGCCGTCAAATACGACCTAAGGAACCATAGTAACCACCCCGCCATCATCGTTTCTCATTTTTTGCATTTTTCTGCCAAAAGACTAGAATTACGCCCGATTCCCATATTTTTGTGTGCTATACCCACGCCTTCCAAGTGGTCCGGGGAGCCGCCGACTCCGATTGCCTAAAATTTTTCTAGACTATCAAATACAACCTAAGGTACCATAGTCACCGCCTCACCATGATCGTTCCTCATTTTTTGCATTTTTTGGCCAAAAAACAAGAATTCCGCCCGATTCCCATATTTTTGTGTGCTATCGCAGACGCCTTTCGAGTAGGTCAGGCCCCCGGAGCCGGATCGCCTAAAAATTTTCCGGACTATCAAATATGACCTAAGGAACCATAGTCACCGCCCCGCCATGATCGTTCCTAGCCTTTTGCATTTTTCAGCCAAAAAACTAGAATTTCGCGCAATTTTCATATTTTCGTGTGCTTTAGCCCACGCCTTCCAAGGGGTCCCGGGAACCCCGAGCTCCGATTGCCTAAAACTTTTACGGGCCATCAAATATGACCTAAGGAACCATAGTATCCACCCCGCCATGATCTTTCCTCATTTTTTGCATTTTTCGGCCAAACAACTGGAATTCCGCGCGATTCCCATATTTTTGTGTGTTATAGCCCACGCCTTCCGAGTGGTTCCGTGACCTCCTGACCCCTATCGCCTAAAATTTTTCCGGTCTATCAAATACGACCTAAGGAACCATAGTATCTGCCCCGCCATGATCGTTCTTCATTTTTTGCATTTTTCGGCCAAACAACTAGAATTTCGCGCGATTCCCATATATTTGTGTATTATAGCCCACGCCTTCCGAGTGGTCCCGGGACCTCCGGACCCCTATCGCCTAATATTTTTCAGGACTATCAAATAAGACCAAAGGAACCATAGTCACCGCCCTGTCAAGATCTTTTCACATTTTTTGCATGTTACTGAAAAAGACCTAGAATTTTGCCCGATTCCCATATTTTCGTGTGCTATACCCACGCATTCCGAGTGGTCCCAAGAGCCGCGGACCCCGATCGCCTAAAATTTTTCCGGGCAATCAAATACGACCTAAGGAACCATAGTATCCGCCCCGCCATGATCGTTCCTCATTTTTTGCATTTTTCGGCCAAACAACTAGAATTCCGCGTGATTCCCATATTTTTGTGTGTTATAGCCCACGCCTTCCGAGTGGTCCCGGGACCTCGGGACCTCCGGACCCCTATCGCCTAATATTTTTCCGGACTATCAAATAAGACCAATGGAACCATAGTCACCGCCCTTACAAGATCTTTCCATATTTTTTGCATGTTACTGAAAAAGACCTAGAATTTCGCCCGAATCCCATATTTTCGTGCGCTATACCCACGCATTCCGAGTGGTCCCAAGAGCCGCGGACCCCGATCGCCTAAACTTTTTCCGGGCAATCAAATACGACCTAAGGAACCATAGTATCCGTCCCGCTATGATCGTTCTTTATTTTTTGCGTTTTTCGGCCAAACAACTAGAATTCCACGTGATTGCCATATTTTTGTGTGTTATAGCCCACACCTTCCGAGTGGTCTCGGGACCTCCGGACCCCTATCGCCTAAAATTTTTTCGGACTATTAAATACGACCTAAGGAACCATATTATCCGCCCCACCATGATCGTTCCTCATTTTTTGTGTTTTTCGGCCAAATAACTAGAATTCCGCGCGATCCCATATTTTTGTGTGTTATAGCCCACGCCTTCCGAGTGGTCCCGGGTGTCCGGACCCCTATCGCCTAAATTTTTTCTGGACTATCAAATAAGACCTAAGGAACCATAGTCACCGCCCATCCATGATCGTTCCTAGTTTTTTCTATTTTTTGGCCAAAAAACTAGAATTTCGCGCGATTCCCATATTTTCGTGTCCTATAGCCCACGCCTTCCAAGTGAACCCGGGAACTCCGGACCCCTATCGCCTAAAATTTTTCCGGACTATCAAATTCGACCTTAGGAACCATAGTCACCGCCCAGCCATGATCATTCCTCATTTGTTGCGTTGTTCGGCCAAAAAACTAGAATTCCGCCCGATTACAATATTTTTGTGTGCTATTGCCCACCCTTCCAAGTGGTTCCGGGACCCCCGAACCCCGATCGCTTCAAATTTTTCCGGGCCGTCAAATACGACCTAAGGAACCATAGTAACCGCCCCTCCATCATCATTTCTCATTTTTTGCATTTTACGGCCAAAAAACTAGAATTACGCCCGATTCCCATATTTTTGTGTGCTATACCCATGCCTTCCAAGTGGTCCGGGGAGACGCTGAACCCGATCGCCTAAAATTTTTCCGGACTATCAAATACGACCTAAGGAACCATAGTATTCGTCCCGCCATGTTCGTTCCTTATTTTTTGCGTTTTTTGGCCAAACAACTAGAATTCCGCGCGATTCCCGTATTTTCGTGTGTTATAGCCCACACCTTCCGAGTGGTCCCGGGACCTCCGGACCCCTATCACCTAAAATTTTTCCGGACTATCAAATACGACCTAAGGAACCATAGTCACCGCCCAGCCATGATCATTCCTCATTTGTTGCATTTTTCGGCCAAAAAACTAGAATTCCACCCGATTACAATATTTTTGTGTGCTATTGCCCACCCTTCCAAGTGGTTCCGGGACCCCCGGACCCCGATCGTTTAAAATTTTTCTGGGCCGTCAAATACGACCAAAGGAACCATAGTAACCGCCCCGCCATCATTTTTTCTCATTTTTTGCATTTTTCGGCCAAAAAACTAGAATTACGCCCGATTCCCATATTTTCGTGTGCTATACCCACGCCTTCCAACTGGTCCGGGGAGCCGCGAACCCCGATCGCCTAAAATTTTTCCGGACTATCAAATACGAACTAAGGTACCATAGTCACTGCCCCACCATGATCGTTCCAAATGCTTTGCATTATTTGGCAAAAAACTAGAACTCCGCGCGATTTGCATATTTTAGTGTGTTATAGCTTTGCCTTCCGAGTGGTCCCGGGAGCCGTGGACCCCGATCGCCTAAAATTTTCCGGGCCATCAAATATGACCTAAGGAACCATAGTCACCGCCCCGCCATGATCATTCCTCATTTATTGTGTTTTTCGGCCAAAAAACTAGAATTCCGCTTTCCAAAAAACCATAGTCACCTACCATATTTTTGTGTGCTATTGCCCACGCCTTCCGAGTGGGCCGGGACGCCGGTCTCGCGTCGCCTAAAAAATTTTCGGGCCATCAATTAAGACCTAAGGAACCATAGTCACCGCCTCGCCATGATCGTTCCTCCTTTTTTGCATTTTTTGGCCAAAAAACTAGAATTCTGCCCGATTCCCATATTTTTGTGTGCTATCGCCCACGCCTTCCGAGTGGGTCGGGCCCCCAGGAGCCGGATCGCCTAAAAATTTTCCGGACTATTAAATACGACATAAGGAACCATAGTCACCGCCCCGCCATGATCGTTCCTAGTCTTTTGCGTTTTTCAGCCAAAAAACTAGAATTTCGCGAGATTTCCATATTTTTGTGTGCTTTAGCCCACGCCTTCCAAGGGGTCCCGGGAACCCCGAACCCCCATCGCCTAAAAATTTTCCGGGCCATCAAATACGACCTAAGGAACCATAGTAACCACCCCGCCATGATCGTTCCTCATTTTTTGTGTTTTTCGGCCAAACAACTAGAATTCCGTGCGATTCCTATATTTTTGTGTGTTATATCCCACGCCTTCCGAATGGTCCCGGGACCTCCTGACCCCTATCACCTAAAATTTTTCCGGACTATCAAATACGACCTAAGGAACCATAGTATCCGCCCCGCTATGATCGTTCCTCATTTTTTGTGTTTTTCCGCCAAACAACTAGAATTCCGCGCGATCCCATATTTTTGTGTGTTATAGCCCACGCCTTCCGAGTGGTCCCGGGTCTCCGGACCCGTATCGCCTAAATGTTTTCCGGACTATCAGGAACCATAGTCACCACCCATCCATGATCGTTCCTAGTTTTTTCTATTTTTTGGCCAAAAAACTAGAATTCCGTGCGATTCCTATATTTTCGTGTCCTATAGCCCACGCCTTCCAAGTGAACCCGGGAACTCCGGACCCCTATCGCCTAAAAATTTTCCGGACTATCAAATATGACCTAAGGAACCATAGTCACTATCCAGCCATGATCATTCCTCATTTGTTGCATTTTTCGGCCAAAAAACTAGAATTCCGCCCGATTACAATATTTTTGTGTGCTATTGCCCACCCTTCCAAGTGGTTCCAGGAACCCCGGACCCCGATCGCGTAAAAATTTTCCGGGCTGTCAAATACGACCTAAGGAACCATAGTAACCGCCCCTCCGTCATCGTTTCTCATTTTTTGCATTTTTCGGCCAAAAAACTAGAATTACGCCTGATTCCCATATTTTCGTGTGCTATACCCACGCCTTCCAACTGGTCCGGGGAGCCGCAGACCCCGATCGCCTAAAATTTTTCCGGACTATCAAATACGAACTAAGGTACCATAGTCACCGCCCCACCATGATCGTTCCAAATGCTTTGCATTTTTCGGCCAAAAAACTAGAACTCCGTGCGATTTGCATATTTTAGTGTGCTATAGCTTAGGCCTTCCGAGTGGTCCCGGGAGCCGTGGACCCCGATCGCCTAAAATTTTCCGGGCCATCAAATATGACCTAAGGAACCATAGTCACCGCCCCGCCATGATCGTTCCTCATTTATTGTGTTTTTCGGCCAAAAAATTAGAATTCCGCTCGATTACCATATTTTTGTGTGCTATTGCCCACGCCTTCCGAGTGGGCTGGGCCGCCGGTCTCGGATCGCCTAAAAACATTTCGGGCCATCAATTAAGACCTAAGGAACCATAGTCACCACCTCGCCATGATCGTTCCTCATTTTTTGCATTTTTTGGCCAAAAAACTAGAATTCTGCCCGATTCCCATATTTTTGTGTGCTATCGCCCATGCCTTCCGAGTTGGTCGAGCCCCCGGAGCCGGATCGCCTAAAAATTTTCCGGACTATCAAATACGACCTAAGGAACCATAGTCACTGCCCCGCTATGATCGTTCCTAGTCTTTTGCGTTTTTCAGCCATAAAACTAGAATTTCGCGCGATTTCCATATTTTCGTGTGCCCACGCCTTCCAAGGGGTCCCGGGATCCCCGAACCCCGATCGCCTAAAAATTTTGCGGGCCATCAAATATGACCTAAGGAACCATAGTAACCACCCCTCCATGATCGTTCCTCATTTTTTGCGTTTTTCGGCCAAATAACTAGAATTCCGCGCGATTCCCATATTTTTTTGTGTTATATCCCACGCCTTCCGACAGGTCCCGGGACCTCCTGAACCCTATCGCCTAAAATGTTTCCGGACTATCAAATACGACCTAAGGAACTATAGTATCCGCCCCGCCATGATCGTTCCACATTTTCTGCTTTTTTTGGCCAAACAACTAGAATTCCGCGCTATTCCCATATTTTTGTGTGTTATATCCCACGCCTTCCGAGTGGTCCCGGGACTTCCGGACCCCTATCGCCTAATATTTTTCCGGACTATCAAATAAGACCAAAGGAACCATAGTCACCGCCCTGCCAAGATCTTTCCACATTATTTGCATGTTACTGAAAAAGACCTAGAATTTCCCCCGATTCCCATTTTTTCGTGTGCTATACCCACGCATTCCGAGTGGTCCCAAGAGCCGCGGACCCCGATCGCCTAAAATTTTTCCGGGCAATCAAATATGACCTAAGGAACTATAGTATCCGCCCCGCCATGATCGTTCCTTATTTTTTGCGTTTTTCGGCCAAACAACTAGAATTTCGCGCGATTCCCATATTTTTGTGTGTTATAGCCCACACCTTCCGAGTGGTCCCGGGACCTCCGGACCCCTATCGCCTAAAATTTTTCCGGACTATCAAATACGACCTAAGGAACCATAGTATCCGCCCTGCCATGATCGTTCCTCATTTTTTGTGTTTTTCGGCCAAACAACTCTAATTCCGCGTGATCCCATATTTTTGTGTGTTATAGCCCACGCCTTCCGAGTGGTCCCGGGTCTCCGGACCCCTATCGCCTAAAATTTTTCCGGACTATCAAATAAGACCTAAGGAACCGTAGTCACCACCCAGCCATGATCGTTCCTAGTTTTTTCTGTTTTTCAGCCAAAAACTAGAATTTCGCGCGATTCCCATATTTTCGTGTCCTATAGCCCACGCCTTCCAAGTGAACCCGGGAACTCCGGACCCCTATCGCCTAAAAATTTTCCGGACTATCAAATATGACCTAAGGAACCATAGTCACCGCCCAGCCATGATCATTCCTCATTTGTTGCATTTTTCGGCCAAAAAACTAGAATTTTGCCCGATTACAATATTTTTGTGTGCTATTGCCCACCCTTCCAAGTGGTTCCGGGAACCCCAGACCCCGATCGCGTAAAAATTTTCTGGGCCTTCAAATACGACCTAAGGAACCATAGTAACCGCCCCGCCATCATCGTTTCTCATTTTTTGCATTTTTCGGCCAAAAAACTAGAATTACGCCCGATTCCCATATTTTCGTGTGCTATACCCACGCCTTCAAGTGGTCCGGGGAGCTGCGGACCCCGATCGCCTAAAATTTTTCCGGACTATCATATACGACCTAAGGAACCATAGTAACTGCCCCTCCATCATCGTTTCTCATTTTTTGCATTTTCGGCCAAAAAACTAGAATTACGCCCGATTTCCATATTTTCGTGTGCTATACCCACGCCTTCCAACTGGTCCGGGGAGCCGCAGACCCCGATCGCCTAAAATTTTTTCGGACTATCAAATACGAACTAAGGTACCATAGTCACCGCCCCACCATGATCGTTCCAAATGCTTTGCATTTTTAGGCCAAAAAACTAGAACTCCGCGCGATTTGCATATTTTAGTGTGCTATAGCTTACGCCTTCCGAGTGGTCCCGGGAGCCGTGGACCCCGATCGCCTAAAATTTTCCGTGCCATCAAATACGACCTAAGGAACCATAGTCACCGCCCGCCATGATCGTTCCTCATTTATTGTGTTTTTCGGCCAAAAAATTAGAATTCCGCTCGATTACCATATTTTTGTGTGCTATTGCCCACGCCTTCCGAGTGGGCCGGGCCGCCGGTCTCGGATCGCCTAAAAACATTTCGGGCCATCAATTAAGACCTAAGGAACCATAGTCACCACCTCGCCATGATCGTTCCTCATTTTTTGCATTTTTTGGCCAAAAAACTAGAATTCTGCCCGATTCCCATATTTTTGTGTGCTATCGCCCATGCCTTCCGAGTTGGTCGGGCCCCCCGGAGCCGGATCGCCTAAAAATTTTCTGGACTATCAAATACGACCTAAGGAACCATAGTCACTGCCCCGCTATGATCGTTCCTAGTCTTTTGCGTTTTTCAGCCATAAAACTAGAATTTCGCGCGATTTCCATATTTTCGTGTGCCCACGCCTTCCAAGGGGTCCCGGGAACCCCGAACCCCGATCGCCTAAAAATTTCGCGGGCCATCAAATATGACCTAAGGAACCATAGTCACCACCCCTCCATGATCGTTCCTTATTTTTTGCATTTTTCGGCCAAACAACTAGAATTCCGCGCGATTCCCATATTTTTTTTTGTTATATCCCACGCCTTCCGAGTGGGTCGGGCCGCCGGTCTCGGATCGCCTAACAAATTTTTGGGCCATCAATTAAGACCTAAGGAACCATAGTCAGCGCCTCGCCATGATCGTTCCTCATTTTTTGCATTTTTTGGCCAAAAAACTAGAATTCCTCCCGATTCCCATATTTTTGTGTGCTATCGCCCACGCCTTCCGAGTGGGTCGGGCCCCCCGGAGCCGGATCGCCTAAGAAATTTTCCGGACTATCAAATACGACCTAAGGAACCATAGTCACCGCCCCGCCATGATCGTTCCTAGTCTTTTGCGTTTTTCAGCCAAAAAACTAGAATTTCGCGCGATTTCCATATTTTCGTGTGCTAAAGCCCACGCCTTCCGAGGGGTCCCGGGAACCCCGAACCCCGATCGCCTAAAACTTTTCCGTGCCATCAAATACGACCTAAGGAACCATAGTAACCACCCCACCATGATCGTTCCTCATTTTTTTCATTTTTCGGCCAAACAACTAGAATTCCGCGCGATTCCCATATTTTTGTGTGTTATAGCCCACACCTTCCGAGTGGTCCCGGGACCTCCGGACACCAATCGCCTAAAATTTTTCCGCACTATCAAATACGACCTAAGGAACCATAGTATCCGCCCCGCCATGACCGTTCCTCATTTTTTGCGTTTTTCGGCCAAATAACTAGAATTTCGCGCGATCCCATATTTTTGTGTGTTATAGCCCACACCTTCCGAGTGGTCCCGGGTCTCCGGACCCCTATCGCCTAAAGTTTTTCCGGACTATCAAATAAGACCTAAGGAACCATAGTCACCTCCCAGCCATGATAGTTCTTTGTTTTTTCCATTTTTCGGCCAAAAAACTAGAATTCCGCGCGATTCCCATATTTTCGTGTCCTATAGCCCACGCCTTCCAAGTGAACCCGGGAACTCCGGACCCCTATCGCCTAAAATTTTTCCGGACTATCAAATACGACCTAAGGAACCATAGTATCCGCCCCGCCCTGATCGTTCCTCATTTTTTGCGTTTTTCGGCGAAACAACTAGAATTCCGCGTTATTCCCATATTTTTGTGTGTTATAGCCCACGCCTTCCGAGTGGTCCCGGGATCTCCGGACCCCGATCGCCTAAAATTTTTCCGGACTATCAAATACGACCTAAGGTACCATAGTCACCGCTCCACCATGATCGTTCCAAATGCTTTGCATTTTTCGGACAAAAAACTACAACTCCGAGCGATTTGCATATTTTAGTGTGCTATAGCTTACGCCTTCCGAGTGGTCCCGGGAGCCGTGGACCCCGATCGCCTAAAATTTTCCGGGCCATCAAATATGACCTAAGGAACCATAGTCACCGCCCCGCCATGATCGTTCCTCATTTATTGCGTTTTCGGCCAAAAAACTAGAATTCCGCTCGATTACCATATTTTTGTGTGCTATTGCCCACGCCTTCCGAGTGGGCCGGGCCGCCGGTCTCGGATCACCTAACAAATTTTCGGGCCATCAATTAAGACCTAAGGAACCATAGTCAGCGCCTCGCCATGATCGTTCCTCATATTTTGGCCAAAAAACTAGAATTCCTCCCGATTCCCATATTTTTGTGTGCTATCACCCACGCCTTCCGAGTGGGTCGGGCGCCCCGGAGCCGGATCGCCTAAGAATTTTCCGGACTATCAAATACGACCTAAGGAACCATAGTCACCGCCCCGCCATGATCGTTCCTAGTCTTTTGCGTTTTTCAGCCAAAAAACTAGAATTTCGCGCGAATTCCATTTTTTCGTGTGCTAAGTCCACGCCTTCCGAGGGGTCCCGGGAACCCCGAACCCCGATCGCCTAAAACTTTTCCGGGCCATCCAATATGACCTAAGGAACCATAGTAACCACCCCGCCATGATCGTTCCTCATTTTTTGCATTTTTCGGCCAAACAACTAGAATTCCGCGCGATTCCCATATTTTTGTGTGTTATAGCCCACACCTTCCGAGTGGTCCCGGGACCTCCGGACCCCTATCGCCTAAAATATTTCCGCACTATCAAATACGACCTAAGGAACCATAGTATCTGCCCCGCCATGATCGTTCCTCATTTTTTGCATTTTTCGGCCAAATAACTAGAATTTCGGGCGATCCCATATTTTTATGTGTTATAGCCCACGCCTTCCGAGTGGTCCCGGGTCTCCGGACCCCTATCGCCTAAACTTTTTCCAGACTATCAAATAAGACATAAGGAACCATAGTCACCTCCCAGCCATGATAGTCCTTAGTTTTTTTCGTTTTTCGGCCAAAAACCTAGAATTCCGCGCGATTCCCATATTTTCGTGTCCTATAGCACACGCCTTCCAAGTGAACCCGGGAACTCCGGACCCCTATCGCCTAAAATTTTTCCGGACTATCAAATATGACCTAAGGAACCATAGTATCCGCCCCGCCATGATCGTTCCTCATTTTTTGCATTTCTCGGCCAATCAACTAGAATTCCGCGCGATTCCCATATTTTTGTGTGTTATAGCACACGCCTTCCGAGTGGTCCCGGGACCTCCGGACCCCTATCGCCTAATATTTTTCTGGACTATCAAATAAGACCTAAGGAACCATATTCACCTCCCCGCCATGATCGTTCCTCATTTATTGCGCATTTCGGCCAAAAAACTAGAATTCCGCTCGATTACCATATTTTTGTGTGCTATTGCCCACGCCTTCCGAGTGGTCCCAAGAGCCGCGGACCCCGATCGCCTAAAATTTTTCCGGGCAATCAAATACGACCTAAGGAACCATATTATCCGCCCGCCATGATCGTTCCTTATTTTTTTGCGTTTTTCGGCCAA
Organism: Nicotiana tomentosiformis; assembly: GCF_000390325.3. Classification (NCBI taxonomy): domain Eukaryota; kingdom Viridiplantae; phylum Streptophyta; class Magnoliopsida; order Solanales; family Solanaceae; genus Nicotiana; species Nicotiana tomentosiformis. Next base: position 97,540 of record NW_027174587.1, read on the forward strand.
ACAACTAGAATTACGCGCGATTCCCATATTTTTGTGTGTTATAGCCCACACCTTCCGAGTGGTCCCGGGACCTCCGGACCCCTATCGCCAAAAATTTTTCCGGACTATCAAATACGACCTAAGGAACCATAGTATCTGCCCCGCCATGATCGTTCCTCATTTTTTGTGTTTTTCGGCCAAACAACTAGAATTCCGCGCGATCCCATATTTTTGTGTGTTATAGCCCACGCCTTCCGAGTGGTCCCGGGTCTCCGGACCCCTATCACCTAAAATTTTTCCGGGCAATCAAATACGACCTAAGGAACCATATTATCCGCCCGCCATGATCGTTCCTTATTTTTTTGCATTTTTCGGCCAAACAACTAGAATTACGCGCGATTCCCATATTTTTGTGTGTTATAGCCCACACCTTCCGAGTGGTCCCGGGACCTCCGGACCCCTATCGCCTAAAATTTTTCCGGACTATAAAATACGACCTAAGGAACCATAGTATCTGCCCCGCCATGATCGTTCCTCATTTTTTGCGTTTTTCGTCCAAACAACTAGAATTCCGCGCGATCCCATATTTTTGTGTGTTATAGCCCACGCCTTCCGAGTGGTCCCGGGTCTCCGGACCCCTATCACCTAAAATTTTTCCGGACTATCAATTAAGACCTAAGGAACCATAGTCACCGCCCAGCCATGATCGTTCCTAGTTTTTTCCGTTTTTTGGTCAAAAAACTAGAATTCCGCGCGATTCCCATATTTTCGTGTCCATAGCCCACGCCTTCCAAGTGAACCCGGGAACTCCGGACCCCTATCGCCTAAAATTTTTCCGTACTATCAAATACGACCTAAGGAACCATAGTCACCGCCCAGCCATGATCATTCCTCATTTGTTGTGTTTTTCGGCCAAAAAACTATAATTCCGCCCGATTACAATATTTTTGTGTGCTATTGCCCACCCTTCCAAGTGGTTCCGGGACCCCCGGACCCCGATCGCCTAAAATTTTTCCAGGCCGTCAAATACGACCTAAGGAACCATAGTAACCGCCCCGCCATCATCGTTTCTTACTTTTTGCATTTTTCGGCCAAAAAACTAGAATTACGCCCGATTCCCATATTTTCGTATCACGCCTTCCAAGTGGTCCGGGGAGCCGCGGACCCCGATCGCCTAAAATTTTTTCGGACTATCAAATACGACCTAAGGTACCATAGTCACCGCCCCACCATGATCGTTCCAAATGCTTTGCATTTTTCGGCCAAAAAACTAGAACTCCGCGCGATTTGCATATTTTAGTGTGCTATAGCTTACGCCTTCCGAGTGGTCCCAGGAGCCGTGGACCCCGATCGCCTAAAATTTTCCGGGCCATCAAATATGACCTAAGGAACCATAGTCACCGCCCCGCCATGATCGTTCCTCATTTATTGCGTTTTTGGGCCAAAAAACTAGAATTTCACGCGATTCCAATATTTTTGTGTGTTATAGCCCACGCCTCCCGAATGGTCCCGGGACCTACGGACCCCTATCGCCTAATATTTTTTCGGACTATCAAATAAGACCTAAGGAACCATAGTCACCGCCCTGCCATGATCGTTCCTCATTTATTGCGTTTTTCGGCCAAAAAACTAGAATTCCGCTCGATTACCATATTTTTGTGTGCTATTGCCCACGCCTTCCGAGTGGTCCCAAGAGCCGCGGACCCCGATCGCCTAAAATTTTTCCGGGCAATCAAATACGACCTAAGGAACCATAATATCCGCCCCGCCATGATCATTCCTTATTGTTTTGCGTTTTTCGGCCAAACAACTAGAATTACGTGCGATTCCCATATTTTTGTGTGTTATAGCCCACACCTTTCGAGTGGTCCCGGGACCTCCAGACCCCTATCGCCTAAAAATTTTCCGGACTATCAAATACGACCTAAGGAACCATAGTATCCGCCCTGCCATGATCGTTCCTCATTTTTTGCGTCTTTCGGCCAAACAACTAGAATTCGGCGCGATCCCATATTTTTGTGTGTTATAGCCCACGCCTTCCGAGTGGTCCCGGGACCTCCGGACCCCTATTGCCTAAAATTTTTCCGGACTTTCAAATACGACCTAAGGAACCATAGTATCCGCCCCGCCATGATCGTTCCTCATTTTTGGCGTTTTTCGGCCAAACAACTAGAATTCCGCGCGATCCCATATTTTTGTGTGTTATAGCCCACGCCTTCCGAGTGGTCCCGGGTCTCCGGACCCCTATCACCTAAAATTTTTACGGACTATCAATTAAGACCTAAGGAACCATAGTCACCGCCCAGCCATGATCGTTCCTAGTTTTTTCCGTTTTTCGGCCAAAAAACTAGAATTCCGTGCGATTCCCATATTTACGTATCCTATAGCCCACGCCTTCCAAGTGAACCCGGGAACTCCGGACCCCTATCGCCTAAAATTTTTCCGTACTATCAAATATGACCTAAGGAACTATAGTCACCGCCCAGCCATGATCATTCCTCATTTGTTGCATTTTTCGGCCAAAAAACTATAATTCCGCCCGATTACAATATTTTTGTGTGCTATTGCCCACCCTTGCAAGTGGTTCCGGGACCCCCGGACCTCGATCGCCTAAAATTTTTCCGGGCCGTCAAATACGACCTAAGGAACCATAGTAACCGCCCCCGCCATCATCATTTCTTACTTTTTGCATTTTTCGGCCAAAAAACTAGAATTACGCCTGATTCCCATATTTTCGTATCACGCCTTCCAAGTGGTCCGGGGAGCCGCGGACCCCGATCGCCTAAAATTTTTCCGGACTATCAAATACAACCTAAGGTACCATAGTCACCGCCCCACCATGATCGTTCCTCTTTTTTGCGTTTTTCGGCCAAACAACTAGAATTCCGCGCGATTCCCATATTTTTGTGTGTTATAGCCCATGCCTTCCGACTGGTCCCGGGACCTCCTATCCCCTATCGCCTAAAATTTTTCCGGACTATCAAATACGACCTAAGGAACCATAGAATCCGCCCCGCCATGATCGTTCCTCATTTTTTGCGTATTTCGGCCAAACAACTAGAATTTCGCGCGATTCCCATATTTTTGTGTGTTATAGCCCACGCCTTCCGAGTGGTCCCGGGACCTCCTGACCCCTATCGCCTAATATTTTTCCGGACTATCAAATACGACCTAAGGTACCATAGTCACCGCCCCACCATGGTCGTTCCAAATGCTTTGCATTTTTCGGCCAAAAAACTAGAACTCCGCGCGATTTGCATATTTTAGTGTGCTATATAGCTTACGCCTTCTGAGTGGTCCCGGGAGCCGTGGACCCCGATCGCCTAAAATTTTCCGGGCCATCAAATATGACCTAAGGAACCATAGTCACCGCCCCGCCATGATCGTTCCTCATTTTTTGCGTTTTTCGGCCAAAAAACTAGAATTCCGCTCGATTACCATATTTTTGTGTGCTATTGCCCACGCCTTCCGAGTGGGCCGGGCCGCCGGTCTCGGATCACCTAAAAAATTTTTGGGCCGTCAATTAAGACCTAAGGAACCATAGTATCCGCCCCGCCATGATCGTTCCTCATTTTTTGCATTTTTTGGCCAAAAACTAGAATTCCGCCCGATTCCCATATTTTTGTGTGCTATCGCCCACGCCTTCCGAGTGGGTCGGGCCCTCCGGAGCCGGATCGCCTAAAAATTTTTGGGACTATCAAATACGACCTAAGGAACCATAGTCACCGCCCCGCCATGATCGTTCCTAGTCTTTTGTGTTTTTCAGCCAAAAAACTAGAATTTCGCACGATTTCCATATTTTCGTGTGCATTAGCCAACGCCTTCGAAGGGGTCCCGGGAACCCTGAACCCCGATCGCCTAAAAATTTTCCGGGCCATCAAATACGACCTAAGGAACCATAGTAGCCACCCCGCCATGATCGTTTCTCATTTTTTGCGTTTTTCGGCCAAACAACTAGAATTCCGCGCGATTCCCATATTTTTGTGTGTTATAGCCCACGCCTTCCGAGTGGTCCCAGGACCTCCTGACCCCTATCGCCTAAAATTTTTCCGGACTATCAAATACGACCTAAGGAACCATAGTATCCGCCCCGCCATGATCGTTCCTCATTTTTTGCATTTTTTGGCCAAACAAATAGAATTCCGCGCGATTCCCATATTTTTGTGTTATAGCCCACGCCTTCTGAGTGGTCCCGGGACCTCCGGACCCCTATCGCCTAATATTTTTCCGGAGTATCAAATAAGACCTAAGGAACCATAGTCACCGCCCCGCCATGATCGTTCCTCATTTATTGCGTTTTTCGGCCAAAAAACTAGAATTCCGCTCGATTACCATATTTTTGTGTGCTATTGCCCACGCCTTCCGAGTGGTCCCAAGAGCCGCAGACCCCGATCGCCTAAAATTTTTCAGGGCAATCAAATACGACCTAAGGAACCATAGTATTCGCCCCGCCATGATTGTTCCTTATTTTTTGCATTTTTCGGCCAAACAACTAGAATTACGCGCGATTCCCATATTTTTGTGTGTTATAGCCCACGCCTTCCGAGTGGTCCCGGGTCTCCGGACCCCTATCACCTAAAAATTTTCCGGACTATCAATTAAGACTTTAGGAACCATAGTCACCGCCCAGCCATGATCGTTCCTAGTTTTTTCCGTTTTTCGGCCAAAAACCTAGAATTCCGCGCGATTCCCATATTTTCGTGTCCTATAGCCCACGCCTTCCAAGTGAACCCGGGAACTCCGGACCCCTATCGCCTAAAATTTTCTGGGCCATCAAAGATGACCTAAGGAACCATAGTCACTGCCCCGCCATTATCGTTCCTCATTTATTGCGTTTTTCGGCCAAAAAACTAGAATTCCGCTCGATTACCATATTTTTGTGTGCTATTGCCCACGCCTTCCAAGTGGTTCCGGGACCCCCGGACCCCGATCGCCTAAAATTTTTCCGGGCCGTCAAATACGACCTAAGGAACCATAGTCACCGCCTCGCCATGATCGTTCCTCATTTTTTGCATTTTTTGGCCAAAAAACTAGAATTCCACCCGATTCCCATATTTTTGTGTGCTATCGCCCACGCCTTCCGAGTGGGTCGGGCCCCCTGTAGCCGGATCGCCTAAAAATTTTCCGGACTATCAAATACGACCTAAGGAACCATAGTCACCGCCTCGCCATGATCGTTCCTAGTCTTTTGCGTTTTTCAGCCAAAAAACTAGAATTTCACGCAATTTCCATATTTTCGTGTGCTTCAGCCCAAGCCTTCCAAGGAGTCCCGGGAACCCCGAACCCCGATCGCCTAAAAATATTCCGGGCCATCAAATACAACCTCAGGAACCATAGTAACCACCCCGCCATGATCGTTCCTCATTTTTTGCGTTTTTCGGCCAAACAACTAGAATTCCGTGCGATTCCCATATTTTTGTGTGTTATAGCCCACGCCTTCCGAGTGGTCCCGGGACCTCCTGACCCCTGTCGCCGAATATTTTTCCGGACTATCAAATAAGACCTAAGGAACCATAGTCACCACCCCACCATGATCGTTCCTCATTTATTGCATTTTTCGGCAAAAAATCTAGAATTCCGCTCGATTACCATATTTTTGTGTGCTATTGCCCACGCCTTTCGAGTGGGTTGGGCCGCCGGTCTCGGATCGCCTAAAAAGATTTCGGGCCATCAATTAAGACCTAAGGAACCATAGTCACCGAATCGCCATGATCGTTCCTCATTTTTTGCATTTTTTGGCCAAAAAACTAGAATTACTCCCGATTCCCATAATTTTGTGTGCTATATCGCCCACGCCTTCTGAGTGGGTCGGGCCCCCCGGAGCCGGATCGCCTAAAAATTTTCCGGACTATCAAATACGACCTAAGGAACCATAGTCACCGCCCCGCCATGATCGTTCCTAGTCTTTTGTGTTTTTCAGCCAAAAAACTAGAATTTCACACGATTTCCATATTTTCGTGTGCATTAGCCCACGCCTTCCAAGGGGTCCCGGGAACCCCGAACCCCGATCGCCTAAAAATTTTATGGGCCATCAAATACGACCTAAGGAACCATAGTAACCACCCCGCCATGATCGTTCCTCATTTTTTGCGTTTTTCGGCCAAACAACTAGAATTCCGCGTCATTCCCATATTTTTATGTGTTATAGCCCACGCCTTCCGAGTGGTCCTGGGACCTCCTGACCCCTATCGCCTAATATTTTTCCGGACTATCAAATAAGACCTAAGGAACCATAGTCACCACCCCACCATGATCGTTCCTCATTTATTGCATTTTTCGGCCAAAAAACTAGAATTCCGCTCGATTACCATATTTTTGTGTGCTATTGCCCACGCCTTCCGAGTGGGCCGGGCCGCCGGTCTCGGATCGCCTAAAAAATTTTCGGGCCATCAATTAAGACCTAAGGAACCATAGTCACCGAATCTCCATGATCGTTCCTCATTTTTTTGCATTTTTTAGCCAAAAAACTAGAATTACTCCCGATTCCCATATTTTTGTGTGCTATATCGCCCACGCCTTCTGAGTGGGTCGGGCCCCCCGGAGCCGGATCGCCTAAAAATTTTCCGGACTATCAAATAAAACCTAAGGAACCATATTCACCGCCCCGCCATGATCGTTCCTAGTATTTTGTGTTTTTCAGCCAAAAAACTAGAATTTTGCATGATTTCCATATTTTCGTGTGCATTAGCCCACGCCTTCCAAGGGGTCCCGGGAACCCCGAACCCCGATCGCCTAAAAATTTTACGGGCCATCAAATACGACCTAAGGAACCATAGTAACCACCCCGCCATGATCGTTCCTCATTTTTTGCGTTTTTCGGCCAATCAACTAGAATTCCGCGCGATTCCCATATTTTTGTGCGTTATAGCCCACGCCTTCCGAGTGGTCCCGGGACCTCCTAACCCCTATCGCCTAATATTTTTTCGGACTATCAAATAAGACCTAAGGAACCATAGTATCCGCCCCGCCATGATCGTTCCTCATTTTTGGCGTTTTTCGGCCAAACAAATAGAATTCCGCGCGATTCCCATATTTTTGTGTGTTATAGCCCACGCCTTCTGAGTGGTCCCGGGACCTCCGGACCCCTATCGCCTAATATTTTTCCGGAGTATCAAATAAGACCTAAGGAACCATAGTCACCACCCCGCCATGATCGTTCCTCGTTTATTGCGTTTTTCGGACAAAAAACTAGAATTCCGCTCGATTACCATATTTTTGTGTGCTATTGCCCACGCCTTCCGAGTGGGTCGGGGCCCCCGGAGCCGGATCGCCTAAAAATTTTCCGGACTATCAAATACGACCTAAGGAACCATATTCACCGCCCCGCCATGATCGTTCCTAGTCTTTTGTGTTTTTCAGCCAAAAAACTAGAATTTCGCACGATTTCAATATTTTCGTGTGCATTAGCCCACGCCTTTCAAGGGGTCCCGGGAACCCCGAACCCCGATCGCCTAAAAATTTTTCGGGCCATCAAATACGACCTAGGGAACCATAGTAACCACCCCGCCATGATCGTTCCTCATTTTTTGCATTTTTCGGCCAAACAACTTGAATTCCGCGCGATTCCCGTATTTTTGTGTGTTATAGCCCACGCCTTCCGAGTAGTCCCGGGACCTCCTGACCCCTATCGCCTAAAATTTTTCTGGACTATCAAATACGACCTAAGGAACCATAGTATCCGCCCCGCCATGATCGTTCCTCATTTTTTGCGTTTTTCGGCCAATCAACTAGAATTCCGCGCGATTCCCATATTTTTGTGTGTTATAGCCCACGCCTTCCGAGTGGTCCCGGGACCTCCTAACCCCTATCGCCTAATATTTTTCCGGACTATCAAATAAGACCTAAGGAACCATAGTCACCACCCCAACATGATCGTTCCTCATTTATTGCGTTTTTCGGCCAGAAAACTAGAATTCCGCTCGATTACCATATTTTTGTGTGCTATTGCCCACGCCTTCCGAGTGGGCCGGGCCGCCGGTCTCGGATCGCCTAAAAACTTTTCGGGCCATCAATTAATACCTAAGGAACCATAGTCACCGCCTCGCCATGATCGTTCCTCATTTTTTGCATTTTTTGGCCAAAAAACTAGAATTCCGCCCGATTCCCATATTTTTGTGTGCTATCGCCCACGCCTTCCGAGTGGGTCGGGCCCCCCGGAGCCGGATCGCCTAAAAATTTTCCGGACTATCAAATACGACCTAAGGAACCATATTCACCGCCCCGCCATGATCGTTCCTAGTCTTTTGTGTTTTTCAGCCAAAAAACTAGAATTTCGCACGATTTCAATATTTTCGTGTGCATTAGCCCACGCCTTTCAAGGGGTCCCGGGAACCCCGAACCCCGATCGCCTAAAAATTTTCCGGGCCATCAAATACGACCTAAGGAACCATAGTAACCACCCCGCCATGATCGTTCCTCATTTTTTGCGTTTTTCGGCCAAACAACTAGAATTCCGCGCGATTCCCATATTTTTGTGTGTTATAGCCCACGCCTTCCGAGTGGTCCCGGGACCTCCTGACCCCTATCGCCTAAAATTTTTCCGGACTATCAAATACGACCTAAGGAACCATAGTATCCGCCCCGCCATGATCGTTCCTCATTTTTTGCGTTTTTCGGCCAAACAACTAGAATTCCGCGCGATTCCCATATTTTTGTGTGTTATAGCCCACGCCTTCCGAGTGGTCCCGGGACCTCCAAACCCCTATCGCCTAATATTTTTCCGGACTATCAAATAAGACCTAAGGAACCATAGTCACCACCCCAACATGATCGTTCCTCATTTATTGCGTTTTTCGGCCAAAAAACTAGAATTCCGCTCGATTACCATATTTTTGTGTGCTATTGCCCACGCCTTCCGAGTGGGCCGGGCTACCGGTCTCGGATCGCCTAAAAACTTTTTGGGCCATCAATTAATACCTAAGGAACCATAGTCACCGCCTCGCCATGATCGTTCCTCATTTTTTGCATTTTTTGGCAAAAAAACTAGAATTCCGCCCGATTCCCATATTTTTGTGTGCTATCGCCCACGCCTTCCGAGTGGGTCGGGCCCCCGGAGCCGGATCGCCTAAAAATTTTCCGGACTATCAAATACGACCTAAGGAAACATATTCACCGCCCCGCCATGATCGTTCCTAGTCTTTTGTGTTTTTCAGCCAAAAAACTAGAATTTCGCACGATTTCCATATTTTCGTGTGCATTAGCCCACGCCTTCCAAGGGGTCCCGGGAACCCCGAACCCCGATCGCCTAAAACTTTTCCGGGCCATCAAATACGACCTAAGGAACCATAGTAACCACCCCGCCATGATCGTTCCTCATTTTTTGCGTTTTTCGGCCAAACAACTAGAATTCCGCGCGATTCCCGTATTTTTGTATGTTATAGCCCACGCCTTCCGAGTGGTCCCGGGACCTCCTGACCCCTATCGCCTAAAATTTTTCCGGACTATCAAATACGACCTAAGGAACCATAGTATCCGCCCCGCCATGATCGTTCCTCATTTTTTGCGTTTTTCGGCCAAACAACTAGAATTCCGCGCGATTCCCATATTTTTGTGTGTTATAGCCCACACCTTCCGAGTGGTCCCGGGACCTCCGGACCCCTATCGCCTAAAAATTTTCCGGACTATGAAATATGACCTAAGGAACCATAGTATCCGCCCCGCCATAATCGTTCCTCATTTTTTGCATTTTTCGCCAAACAACTAGAATTCCGCGCGATCCCATATTTTTGTGTGTTATAGCCCACGCCTTCCGAGTGGTCCCGGGACCTCCTGACCCCTATTGCCTAAAATTTTTTTGGACTGTCAAGTACGACCTAAGGAACCATAGTATCCGCCCCGCCATGATCGTTCCTCATTTTTTGCATTTTTCGGCCAAACAACTAGAATTCTGCGCGATTCCCATATTTTTGTGTGTTATAGCCCACGCCTTCCGAGTGGTCCTGGGACCTCCGGACCCCTATCGCCTAATATTTTTCCGGACTATCAAATAAGACCAAAGGAACCATAGTCACCACCCTGCCAAGATCTTTCCACATTTTTTGCATGTTATTGAAAAAGACCTAGAATTTCGCCCGATTCCCATATTTTCGTGTGCTATACCCACGCATTCTGAGTGGTCCCAAGAGCCGTGGACCCCGATCGCCTAAAATTATTCCGAGCAATCAAATACGACCTAAGGAACCATAGTATCCACCCCGCCATGATCGTTTCTTATTTTTTGCGTTTTTCGGCCAAACAACTAGAATTCCGCGCCATTCCCATATTTTTTTGTGTTATAGCCCACACCTTCCGAGTGGTCCCGGGACCTCAGGACCCTTATCGCCTAAAATTTTTCCGGACTATCAAATACGACCTAAGCAACCATAGTGACCGCCCAGCCATGATCATTCCTCATTTGTTGCGTTTTTCGACTAAAAAACTAGAATTTCGCCCGATTACAATATTTTTGTCTGCTATTGCCCACCCTTCCTAGTGGTTCCGGGACCCCCAGACCCCGATCGCCTAAAATTTTTCCGCGCCGTCAAATATTACCTAAGGAACCATAGTAACCGCCCCGCCATCATCGTTTCTCATTTTTTGCATTTTTCAGCCAAAAAACTAGAATTATGCCCGATTCCCATATTTTCGTATCACGCCTTCCAAGTGGTCCGGGAGCCGCGGACCCCGATCGCCTAAAATTTTTCCGGACTATCAAATACGACCTAAGGTACCATAGTCACCGCCCCACCATGATCGTTCCAAATGCTTTACATGTTTTTGCCAAAAAACTAGAACTCCGCCCGATTTGCATATTTTCGTGTGCATAGCTTACGCCTTCCGAGTGGTCCCGGGATCCGTGGACCCCGATCGCCTAAAATTTTCCGGGACATTAAATACGACCTAAGGAACCATAGTCACCGCCCTGCCATGATCGTTCCTCATTTATTGCGTTTTTCGGCCAAAAAACTAGAATTCTGCTCGATTACCATATTTTTGTGTGCTATTGCCCACGCCTTCTGAGTGGGCCAGGCCGCCAGACTCGGATCGCCTAAAATATTTTCGGGCCATCAATTAGGACCTAAAGAACCATAGTCACCGCCTTGCCAAGATCGTTCCTCATTTTTTGCATTTTTTGGCCAAAAAACTAGAATTCCGCCCGATTCCCATATTTTTGTGTGCTGTCGCCCACGCCTTCCGAGTCGGTCAAGCCCCCTGGAGCCGGATCGCCTAAAAATTTTTCGGACTATCAAATACGTCATAAGGAACCATTGTCACCGCCCCGCCATGATCGTTCCTAGTCTTTTGCATTTTTCAGCCAAAAAACTAGAATTCCGCGCGATTTCCATATTTTCGTGTGCTTTAGCCCACGCCTTCCAAGGGTCCCGGGAACACCGAACCCCGATCGCCTAAAAATTTTCAGAGCCATCAAATACGACCTAAGGAACCATAGTATCTGCCCCGCCATGATCGTTCCTTTTTTTTTTGCGTTTTTCGGCCAAACAACTAGAATTCCGTGCAATTCCCATATTTTTGTGTGTTATAGCCCATGCCTTCCGAGTGGTCCTGGGACCTCCGGACCCCTATAGCCTAATATTTTTCCGGACTATCAAATAAGACCAAAGGAACCATAGTCACCGCCCTGCCAAGATCTTTCCACATTTTTTGCTTGTTACTGAAAAAGACCTAGAATTTCGCCCGATTCCCATATTTTCATGTGCTATACCCACGCATTCCGAGTGGTCCCAAGAGATGCGGACCCCGATCGCGTAAAACTTTTCCGAGCAATCAAATACAACCTAAGGAACCATAGTATCCGCCCCGCCATGATCGTTTCTTATTTTTTGCGTTTTTCGGCCAAACAACTAGAATTCTGCGCGATTCCCATATTTTTGTGTGTTATAGCCCACACCTTCCGAGTGGTACCGGGACCTCAAGACCCCTATCGCCTAAAATTTTTCCGGACTATCAAATATGACCTAAGGAACCATAGTCACTGCCCAGCCATGATCATTCCTCATTTGTTGCGCTTTTCGGCCAAAAAACTAGAATTCCACCCGATTACGATATTTTTTTGTGCTTTTGCCCACCCTTCCTAGTGGTTCCGGGACCCCCGGAACCCGATCGCCTAAAATTTTTTTGGGCCGTCAAATACGACCTAAGGAACCATAGTAACCGCCCCGCCATCATCGTTTCTCATTTTTTGCATTTTTCCGCCAAAAAACTAGAATTACGCCCGATTCCCATATTTTCGTGTGATATACCCACGCCTTCCAAGTGGACCCCGATCGCCTAAAATTTTTCCAGACTATCAAATACGACCTAAGGTACCATAGTCACCGCCCTGCCATGATCGTTCCTCATTTATTGCGTTTTTCGGCCAAAAAATTAGAATTTCGCTCGATTACCATATTTTTGTGTGCTATCGCCCACGCCTTCCGAGTGGGTCGGGCCCCGCGGAGCCGGATCGCCTAAAAATTTCCGGACTATCAAATACGACCTAAGGAACCATAGTCACCACCCCGCCATGATCGTTCCTAGTCTTTTTCATTTTTCAGCCAAAAACTAGAATTCCACTCGATTTCCATATTTTCGTGTGCTTTAGCACTCGCCTTCCAAGGGGTCCCGGGAACCCCGAACCCCGATCGCCTAAAAATTTTCCGGGCCACCAAATACGAACTAAGGAACCATAGTAACCACCCCTCCATGATCGTTCCTCATTTTTTTGCATTTTTCGGCCAAACAACTAGAATTCCACGCAATTCCCATATTTTTGTGTGGTATAGCCCACGCCTTCCGAGTGGTCCCGGGACCTCCTGACCCCTATCGCCTAAAATTTTTCTGGACAATCAAATACGACCTAAGGAACCATAGTATCCGCCCCGCCATGATCGTTCCTCATTTTTTGCCTTTTTTCGGCCAAACAACTAGAATTCCGCGCGATTCCCATATTTTCGTGTGCTATAGCCCACGCCTTCCGAGTGGTCCCGGGACCTCCTGACCCCTATCGCCTAATATTTTTCCGGACTATCAAAAAAGACCTAAGGAACCATAGTCACCACCTCGCCATGATCGTTCCTCATTTTTTGCATTTTTTGGCCAAAAAAATAGAATTCCGCCCGATTCCCATATTTTTGTGTGCTATCGCCCACGCCTTCTGAGTGGGTCGGGCACCACGGAGCCGGATCGCCTAAAAATTTACCGGACGATCAAATACGACCTAAGGAACCATAGTCACCACCCCGCCATGATCGTTCCTAGTCTTTTGCATTTTTCAGCCAAAAAACTAGAATTCCACTCGATTTCCATATTTTCGTGTGCTTTAGCACTCGCCTTCCAAGGGGTCCCGGGAACGGCGAACCCCGATCGCCTAAAAATTTTCCGGGACATCAAATACGACCTAAGGAACCATAGTAACCACCCCTCCATGATCGTTCCTCATTTTTTTGCATTTTTCGGCCAAACAACTAGAATTCCACGCCATTCCCATATTTTTGTGTGGTATAGCCCACGCCTTCCGAGTGGTCCCGGGACCTCCTGACCCTTATCGCCTAAAATTTTTCCGGACAATCAAATACGACCTAAGGAACCATAGTATCCGCCCCGCCATGATCATTCCTCATTTTTTGCATTTTTCGGCCAAACAACTAGAATTCCGCGCGATTCCCATATTTTCGTGTGCTATAGCCCACGCCTTCCGAGTGGTCCCGGGACCTCCTGACCCCTATCGCCTAATATTTTTCCAGACTATCAAAAAAGACCTAAGGAACCATAGTCACCGCCTCGCCATGATCGTTCCTCATTTTTTGCCTTTTTTGGCCAAAAAAATAGAATTTCGCCCGATTCCCATATTTTTGTGTGCTATCGCCCACGCCTTCTGAGTGGGTCGGGCCCCCCGGAGCCGGATCGCCTAAAAATTTTTCGAACGATCAAATACGACCTAAGGAACCATAGTCACCGACCCGTCATGATCGTTCCTAGTCTTTTGCATTTTTCAGCCAAAAAACTAGAATTCCGTGCGATTTCCATATTTTTGTGTGCTTTAGCCCACGCCTTCCAAGGGGTCCCGGGAACCCCGATCGCCTAAAAATTTTCCGGGCCATCAAATACGACCTAAGGAACCATAGTAACCACCCCTCCATCATCGTTCCTCATTTTTTGCATTTTTCGGCCAAACAACTAGAATTCCGCGCGATTCCCATATTTGTGTGTGTTATAGCCCATGCCTTCCGAGTGGTCCCGGGACCTCCTGATCCCTATCGCCAAAATTTTTTTCGGACAATAAATTACGACCTAAGGAACCATAGTATCTGCCCCTCCATGATCGTTCCACTTTTTTTGCGTTTTTCGGCCAAACAACTAGAATTCCGCGCGATTCCAATATTTTTGTGTGTTATAGCCCACGCCTTCCGAGTGGTCCCGGGACCTCCGGACCCCTATCGCCTAATATTTTTCCGGACTATCAAATAAGACCAAAGGAACCATAGTCACCGCCCTGCCAAGATCTTTCCACATTTTTTGCATGTTACTGAAAAAGACCTAGAATTTCGCCCGATTCCCATATTTTTGTGTGCTATACCCACGCATTCCAAGTGGTCCCAAGAGACGCGGACCCCGATCGCCTAAAAATTTTCCGAGCAATCAAATACGACCTAAGGAACCATAGTATCTGCCCAGCCATGATCGTTCCTTATTTTTTGCGTTTTTCGGCCAAACAACTAGAATTCCGCGCGATTCCCATATTTTCCTGTGCTATAGCCCACGCCTTCCGAGTGGGCCGTGCCCCCTCACTCGGATCACCTAAAAAGTTTTTGGGCCATCAAATAAGACCTAAGGAACCATATTCACCTTCCCGCCATGATCGTTTCTCATTTTTTGCATTTTTCGGCAAAACAAGTAGAATTCCGCCCGATTCCCATATTTTCGTGTGCTATACCCACGCCTTACAAGTGGTCCCGCGTCTCCGGACCCCTATCGCCTAAAATATTTCCGGACTATCAAATAGTACCTAAGGAACCATAGTCATCGCCCAACAATGATTGTTCCTTATATTTTGCATTTTTCGGCCAAACAACTAGAATTCCGCGCGATTCCCATATTTTCGTGTCCTATAACCCACGCCTTCCAAGTGAACCCAGGAACTCCGGACCCCTATCGCCTAAAATTTTTTCGGACTATCAAATACGACCTAAGAACCATAGTCATTCCTCATTTGTTGCATTTTTTGGCCAAAAAACTAGAATTCCGCCCGATTACAATATTTTTGTGTGCTATTGCCCACCCTTCCTAGTGGTTCCGAGACTCCAGGACCCCGATCGCCTAAAATTTTTTCGGGCCGTCAAATACGACCTAAGGAACCATAGTAAACGCCCCGCCATTATTGTTTCTCATTTTTTGCATTTTTCGGCCAAAAAACTAGAATTACGCCCGATTCCCATATTTTCGTGTGCTATACCCACGCCTTCCAAGTGGTCCGGGGAGCCGCGGACCCCGATCGCCTAAAATTTTTCTGGACTATCAAATACGACCTAAGGTACCATAGTCACCGCCCCACCATGATCGTTCCAAATGCTTTGCATTTTTCGGCCAAAAAACTAGAACTCCGCGCGATTTGCATATTTTAGTGTGCTATAGCTTACGCCTTCCGAGTGTTCCCGGGAGCCGTAGACCCCGATCGCCTAAAATTTTCCGGGCCACCAAATACGACCTAAGGAACCATAGTCACCGCCCCGCCATGATCGTTCCTCATTTATTGCGTTTTTCGGCCAAAAAACTAGAATTCCGCTCGATTACCATATTTTTGTGTGCTATTGCCCACGCCTTCCGAGTGGGCCGGGCCGCCGGGCCGCCGGACTCGGATCGCCTAAAAAATTTTCAGGCCATCAATTAGGACCTAAGGAACCATAGTCACCACCTCGCCATGATCGTTCCTCATTTTTTGCATTTTTTTGCCAAAAAAATAGAATTCCGCCCGATTCCCTTATTTTTGTGTGCTATCGCCCACGCCTTCCAAGTGGGTCGGGCCCCCCGGAGCCGGATCGCCTAAAAATTTTCCGGACTATCAAATACGACCTAAGGAATCATAGTCACCACCACGCCATAATCGTTCCTAGTCTTTTGCGTTTTTCAGCCAAAAAACTAGAATTCTGCGTGATTTCCAAATTTTCGTGTGCTTTAGCCTACGGCTTCCAAGGGGTCCCGGGAACCCCGATCGCCTAAAAATTTTCCGGGCCATCAAATACGACCTAAGGAACCATAGTATCCGCCCCGCCATGATCGGTCCTCATTTTTTGCATTTTTCGGCCAAACAACTAGAATTCCGCGCGATTCCCATATTTTTGTGTGTTATAGCCCACGCCTTCCGAGTGGTCCCGGGACCTCCGGACCCCTATCGCCTAATATTTTTCCGGACTATCAAATAAGACCAAAGGAACCATAGTCACCGCCCTTCCAAGATCTTTCCACATTTTTTGCATGTTACTGAAAAAGACCTAGAATTTCGCCCGATTCCCATATTTTTGTGTGCTATAACCACGCATTCCGAGTGGTCCCAAGAGCCGCGGACCCCGATCGCCTAAAATTTTTCCGGGCAATCAAATACGACCTAAGGAACCGTAGTATCTGCCCCGCCATAATCGTTCCTTATTTTTTGCGTTTTTCGGCCAAACAACTAGAATTCCGCGCGATTCCCATATTTTTGTGTGCTATAGCCCACGCCTTCCGAGTGGGTTGTGCCCCCCGCACTCGGATCACCTAAAAAGTTATTGGGCCATCAAATAAGACCTAAGGAACCATATTCACCTTCCCACCATGATCGTTTCTCATTTTGTGCATTTTTCGGCAAAACAACTAGAATTCCGCCCGATTACCATATTTTCGTGTGCTATACCCACCCCTTACAAGTGGTCCCGCGTCTCTGGACACCTATCGCCTAAAGTTTTTCCGGACTATCAAATAAGACCTAAGGAACCATAGTCACCGCCCAGCCATGATCGTTCCTTATTCTTTGCGTTTTTCGGCCAAACAACTAGAATTCTGCGCGATTCCCATAATTTCGTGTCCTATAACCCATGCCTTCCAAGTGAAACCGGGAACTCCGGACCCCTATTGCCTAAAATTTTTCCGGACTATCAAATACAACCTAAGGAACCATAGTTACCGCCCAGCCACGATCATTCCTCATTTGTTGCATTTTTCGGCCAAAAAACTAGAATTCCGCCCGATTACAATATTTTTGTGTGCTATTGCCCACCCTTCCCAGTGGTTCCGAGACTCCCGGACCCCGATCGCCTAAAATTTTTCCGTGCCATCAAATACGACACAAGGAACCATAGTAACCGCCCCACCATCATCGTTTCTCATTTTTTGCATTTTTCGGCCAAAAAACTAGAATTACGCCCGATTCCCATATTTTCGTGTGCTATACCCACGCCTTCCAAGTGGTCTGGGGAGCCGCGGACCCCGATCGCCTAAAATTTTTCCGGACTATCAAATACGACCTAAGATACCATAGTCACCGCCCCACCATGATCGTTCCAAATTCTTTGCATTTTTCGGCCAAAAAACTAGAACTCCGCGCGATTTGCATATTTTAGTGTGCTGAAGCTTACGCCATCCGAGTGGTCCCAAGAGCCGTGGACCCCGATCGCCTAAAATTTTCCGGGCCATCAAATATGACCTAAGGAACCATAGTCACCGCCCCGCCATGATCGTTCCTCATTTATTGCATTTTTCGGCCAAAAAACTAGAATTCCACTTGATTACCATATTTTTGTGTGGTATTGCCCACGCCTTCCGAGTGGGCCTGGCCGCCGGACTCGGATCGCCTAAAAAAATTTTGGGCCATCAATTAGGACCTAAGGAACCATTGTCATCACCTCGCCATGATCGTTCCTCATTTTTTGCATTTTTTGGCCAAAAAACGAGAATTCAGCCCGATTTCCATATTTTTGTGTGCTATCGCCCACGCCTTCCGAGTGGATTCGGGCCCCCCGGAGCCGGATCGCCTAAAAATTTTCCGGACTATCAAATACGACCTAAGGAACCATAGTCACCTCCCCTCCATGATCATTCCTAGTCTTTTGTGTTTTTCAGCCAAAAAACTAGAATTCCGCGCGATTTCCATATTTTCGTGTGCTTTAGCCCACGCCTTCAAAGGGTCCCGGGAACCCCGAACCCCGATCGCCTACAAATTTTCCGGGCCATCAAATACGACCTAAGGAACCATAGTAACCACCTCGCCATGATCGTTCCTTATTTTTTGCGTTTTTCGGCCAAACAACTAGAATTTCGCCCGATTCCCATATTTTCGTGTGCTATACCCACGCATTCGGAGTGGTCCCAAGAGCCGCGGACCCCGATCGCCTAAAATTTTTCCGGAATATCAAATAAGACCTAAGGAACCATAGTCACCGCCCAGCCATGATCGTTCCAAGTTTTTTCCGTTTTTCGGCCAAAAAACCAGAATTCCGCGCGATTCCCATATTTTCATGTCCTATAGCCCACGCCTTCCAAGTGAACCCGGGAACTCCGGACCCCTATCGCCTAAAATTTTTCCGGACTATCAAATACGACCTAAAGAACCATAGTCACCGCCCAGCCATGATCATTCCTCATTTGTTGCGTTTTTCGGCCAAAAACTAGAATTCCGCCCGATTACAATATTTTTGTGTGCTATTGCCCACCCTTCCAAGTGGTTCTGGGACCCCCGGACCCCGATCGCCTAAAATTTTTCCGGGCCGTCAAATACGACCTAAGGAACCATAGTAATCGCCCCGCCATCATCGTTTCTCATTTTTTGCATTTTTCGGCCAAAAAACTAGAATTATGCCCGATTCCCATATTTTCGTGTGCTATACCCACGCCTTCCAAGTGGTCCGGGGAGCTACGGACCCCGATCGCCTAAAATTTTTCCGGACTATCAAATACGACCTAAGGTATCATAGTCACCGCCCCACCATGATCGTTCCAAATGCTTTGCATTTTTTGGCCTAAAAACTAGAACTCCGCGCGATTTGCATATTTTAGTGTGCTAAAGCTTACGCCTTCCGAGTGGTCCCGGGAGCCGTGGACCCCGATCGCCTAAAATTTTCCTGGCCATCAAATACGACCTAAGGAACCATAGTCACCTCCCCGCCATGATCGTTCCTCATTTATTGCGTTTTTCGGCCAAAAAACTAGAATTCCGCTCGATTACCATATTTTTGTGTGCTATTGCCCACGCCTTCCGAGTGGGCCGGGCCCCCCGGAGCCGGATCGCCTAAAAATTTTCCGGACTATCAAATACGACCTAAGGAACCATAGTCACCGCCCCGCCATGATCGTTCCTAGTCTTTTGCGTTTTTCAGCCAAAAAACTAGAATTCCGCGCGATTTCCATATTTTCGTGTGCTTTAGCCCACGCCTTCAAAGGGGTCCCTGGAACCCCGAACCCCGATCGCCTACAAATTTTCCGGGCCATCAAATACGACCTAAGGAACCATAGTAACCACCCCGCCATGATCGTTCCTCATTTTTTGCGTTTTTCGGCCAAACAACTAGAATTTCGCCCGATTCCCATATTTTCGTGTGCTATACCCACGCATTCCGAGTGGTCCCAAGAGCCGCGGACCCCGATCGCCTAAAATTTTTCCGGAATATCAAATAAGACCTAAGGAACCATAGTCACCGCCCAGCCATGATCGTTCCTAGTTTTTTCCGTTTTTCGGCCAAAAAACTAGAATTCCGCGCGATTCCCATATTTTCGTGTCCTATAGCCCACGCCTTCCAAGTGAACCCGGGAACTCCGGACCCCTATCGCCTAAAATTTTTCCGGACTATCAAATACGACCTAAGGAACCATAGTCACCACCCAGCCATGATCATTCCTCATTTGTTGCGTTTTTCGGCCAAAAAACTAGAATTCCGCCCGATTATAATATTTTTGTGTGCTATTGCCCACCCTTCCAAGTGGTTCCGGGACCCCCGGACCCCGATCGCCTAAAAGTTTTTCGGGCAGTCAATTACGACCTAAGGAACCATAGTAACCGCCGCGCCATCATCGTTTCTCATTTTTTGCATTTTTTGGCCAAAAAACTAGAATTATGCCCGATTCCCATATTTTCGTGTGCTATACCCATGCCTTCCAAGTGGTCCAGTGAGCCGCGGACCCCGATCGCCTAAAATTTTTCCGGAATATCAAATACGACCTAAGGTACCATAGTCCCCGCCCCACCATGATCGTTCCAAATGCTTTGCAGTTTTCGGCAAAAAAACTAGAACTCCGCGCGATTTGCATATTTTCGTGTGCTATAGCTTACGCCTTCCGAGTGGTCCCGGGAGCCGTGGACCCCGATCGCCTAAAATTTTTCGGGGCCATCAAATACGACCTAAGGAACCATAGTCACCGCCCCGCCATGATCGTTCCTCATTTATTGCCTTTTTGGGCCAAAAAACTAGAATTCCGCTCGATTACCATATTTTTTTGTGCTATTGCCCACGCCTTCCGAGTGGGCCGGGCTGCCGGACTCGGATCGCCTAAACACTTTTCGGGCCATCAATTAGGACCTAAGGAACCATAGTCACCGCCTCGCCATGATCGTTCCTTATTTTTTGCATTTTTGGCCAAAAAACTAGAATTCCGCCCGATTCCCATATTTTTGTGTGCTATCGCCCACGCCTTCCGAGTGGGTCAGGCCCCCCGGAGCCGGATCGCCTAAAAATTTTTCGGACTTTCAAATACTACCTAAGGAACCATAGTCACCGCCCCACCATGATCGTTCTTATTCTTTCGCATTTTTCAGCCAAAAAACTAGAATTCCGCGCGATTTCCATATTTTCGTGTGCTTTAGCCCACGCCTTCCAAGGGGTCCCGGGAACCCCGAACCCCGATCGCCTAAAAAATTTTCGGGCCATCGAATACGACCTAAGGAACCATAGTCATCGCCCCGCCATGATCGTTCCTCATTTATTGTGTTTTTCGGCCAAAAACTAGAATTCCGCTCGATTACCATATTTTTGTGTGCTAGCCCACGCCTTCCGAGTGGTCCCGGGACCTCCAGACCCCTATCGCCTAAAATTTTTCCGGACAATCAAATACGACCTAAGGAACCATAGTATCCACCCCGCCATGATCGTTCCTCATTTTTTGCGTTTTTCGGCCAAACAACTAGAATTTCGCGTGATTCCCATATTTTTGTGTGTTATAGCCCACGCCTTCCGAGTGGTCCCGGGACCTCCGGACCCCTATCGCCTAATATTTTTCCGGACTATCAAATAAGACCAATGGAACCATAGTCATCGCCCTGCCAAGAGCTTTCCACATTTTTTGCATGTTACTGAATAAGACTTAGAATTACGCCCGATTCCCATATTTTAGTGTGCTATACCTACGCATTTCGAGTGGTCCCAAGAGCCGCAGACCACGATCGCCTAAAATTTATCCGGGCAATCAAATACGACCTAAGGAACCATAGTATCCGCCCCGCCATGATCGTTCCTTATTTTTTGCGTTTTTCGGCCAAACAACTAGAATTCCGCGCGATTCCCATATTTTCCTGTGCTATAGCCCACGCCTTCCGAGTGGGCCATGCCCCCGGCACTCGGACCACCTAAAAAGTTTTTGGGCCATCAAATAAGACCTAAGGAACCATATTCACCTTCCCGCCATGATCGTTTCTCATTTTTTTGCATTTTTCGGCCAAACAACTAGAATTCCGCCCGATTCCCATATTTTCGTGTGCTATACCCACGCCTTACAAGTGGTCCCGGGTCTCCGGACCCCTATCGCCTAAAATTTTTCCGGACTATCAAATAAGACCTAAGGAACCATAGTCACCGCCTAGCCATGATCGTTCCTTATTTTTTGCGTTTTTCGGCGAAACAACTAGAATTCCGCGCGATTCCCATATTTTCGTGTCCTATAGCCCACACCTTCCAAGTGAACCCGGGAACTCTGGACCCCTATCTCCTAAAATTTTTCCGGACTATCAAATACGACCTAAGGAACCATAGTCACCGCCCAGCCATGATCATTCCTCATTTGTTGCATTTTTCGGCCAAAAAAATAGAATTCCGCCCCGATTACAATATTTTTGTGTGCTATTGCCCACCCTTCCAAGTGGTTCCGGGACCCCCGGACCCCGATCACCTAAAAATTTTTCGGGCCGTCAAATATGACCTAAGGAACCATAGTAACCGCCCCGCCATCATCGTTTCTCATTTTTTGCATTTTTCGGCCAAAAAACTAGAATTATGCCCGATTCCCATATTTTCGTGTGCTATACCCACGCCTTCCAAGTGGTCCGGGGAGCCGCGGACCCCGATCGCCTAAAATTTTTCCGGACTATCAAGTACGACCTAAGGTACCATAGTCCCCGCCCCACCATGATCGTTCCAAATGCTTTGCATTTTTCGGCCAAAAAACTAGAACTCCGCGCGATTTGCATATTTTAGTGTGCATAGCTTACGGCTTCCGAGTAGTCCCGGGAGCTGTGGACCCCGATCGCCTAAAGTTTTCCGGGCCATCAAATACGACCTAAGGAACCATAGTCACCGCCCCACCATGATCGTTCCTAATTTATTGCATTTTTCGGCCAAAAAACTAGAATTCCGCTCGAATACCATATTTTTGTGTGCTATTGCCCACGCCTTCCGAGTGGGCCGGGCCGCCGGACTCGGATCGCCTAAAAACTTTTCGCGCCATCAATTAGGACCTAAGGAACCATAGTCACTGCCTCGCCATGATCGTTCCTCATTTTTTGCATTTTTTGGCCAAAAAACGAGAATTCCGCCCGATTCCCATATTTTTGTGTGCTATCGCCCACGCCTTCCGAGTGGGTCGGGACCCCGGAGCCGGATCGCCTAAAAATTTTCCGGACTATCAAATACGACCTAAGGAACCATAGTCACCGCCCCGCCATGATCGTTCCTAGTCTTTTGCGTTTTTCAGCCAAAAAACTAGAATTCCGCGCGATTTCCATATTTTCGTGTGCTTTAGCCCACGCCTTCAAAGGGGTCCTGGGAACCCCGAACCCTGATCGCCTACAAATTTTCCGGGGCATCAAATACGACCTAAGGAACCATAGTAACCACCCCGCCATTATCTTTCCTCATTTTTTGCGTTTTTCGGCTAAACAACTAGAATTTCACCTGATTCCCATATTTTCGTGTGCTATACCCACGCATTCCGAGTGGTCCCAAGAGCCGCGGACCCCGATCAACTAAAATTTTTCCGGACTATCAAATAAGACCTAAGGAACTATAGTCACCCGCCAGCCATCATCGTTCCTATTTTTCGGCCAAACAACTAGAATTCCGAACGATTCCCATATTTTTGTGTGCTATAATAGCCCACGCCTTCCAAGTGGACCCGGGAAATTCGGACCCCTATCGCCTAAAATTTTTTCGGACTATCAAATACGACCTAAGGAACCATAGTCACCGCCCAGCCATGATCATTCCTCATTTGTTGCGTTTTTAGGCCAAAAAACTAGAATTATGCCCGATTCCCATATTTCATGTGCTATACTCACGCCTTCCAAGTGGTCTGGGGAGCCGCGGACCCCGATCGCCTAAAAATTTTCCGAACTATCAAATACAACCTAAGGTACCATAGTCCATGCCCCACCATGATCGTTCCAAATGCTTTGCATTTTTCGGCCAAAAAACTAGAACTCCGCGCGATTTGCATATTTTCGTATGCTATAGCTTACGCCTTCCGAGTGGTCCCGGGAGCCATGGACCCCGATCGCCTAAAATTTTCCGGGCCATCAAATACGACCTAAGGAACCATAGTCACCGCCTCGTCAAGATCGTTCCTCATTTATTGCGTTTTTCGGCCAAAAAACTAGAATTCCGCTCGATTACCATATTTTTGTGTGCTATTGCCCACGCCTTCCGTGTGGGCCGGGCCGCCGGACTCGGATCGCCTAAAAAATTTTTGGGCCATCAATTAGGACCTAAGGAACCATAGTCACTGCCTCGCTATAATCGTTCCTCATTTTTTGCATTTTTTGGCCAAACAACTACAATTCCGCCCGATTCTCATATTTTTGTGTGCTATCGCCCATGCCTTCCGAGTGGGTCGGGCCCCCCGGAGCCGGATCGCCTAAAAATTTTCTGGACTATCAAATACGACCTAAGGAACCATAGTCACCGCCCAGCCATGATCATTCCTCATTTGTTGCGTTTTTCGGCCAAAAAACTAGAATTCCGCCCGATTACATATTTTTGTGTGCTATTGCCCACCCTTCCCAGTGGTTCCGGGACCCCCGGATCCCGATCGCCTAAAATTTTTCTGGGCCGTCAAATACGACCTAAGGAACCATAGTAACCGCCCCGCCATCATCGTTTCTCATTTTTTGTATTTTTCGGCCAAAATACTTGAATTACGCCCGATTCCCATATTTTCGTGTGCTATACCCACGCCTTCCAAGTGGTCCGGGGAGCCGCAGACTCCGATCGCCTAACATTTTTCCGTACTATCAAATACGACCTAAGGTACCATAGTCACCGCCCCACCATGATCATTCCAAATGCTTTGCATTTTTCGGCCAAAAAACTAGAATTCCGCGCGATTTGCATATTTTCGTGTGCTATAGCTTACGCCTTCCGAGTGGTCCCGGGAGCCATGGACCCCGATCGCCTAAAATTTTCCGGGTCATCAAATACGACCTAAAGAACTATAGTCACCGCCCCGCCATGATCGTTCCTCATTTATTGCGTTTTTCGGCCAAAAAACTAGAATTCCGCTCGATTACCATATTTTTGTGTGCTATTGGCCACGCCTTCCGAGTGGGCCGGGCCGCCAGACTCGGATCGCCTAAAAAAATTTCGGGCCATCAATTAAGACCTAAGGAACCATAGTCATCGCCTCGCCATGTTCGTTCCTCACTTTTTGCAAATTTTGGCCATAAAACGAGAATTCCGCCTGATTCCCATATTTTTGTGTGCTATCGCCCACGCCTTCCGAGTGGGTCGGGGCCCTCGGAGCCGGATCGCCTAAAAATTTTTCCGGACTATCAAATATGACCTAAGGAACCATAGTCACCGCCCCGCCATGATCGTTCCTAGTCTTTTGCGTTTTTCAGCCAAAAAACTAGAATTCCGCGCGATTTCCATATTTTCGTATGCTTTAGACCACGCCTTCAAAGGGGTGCCGGGAACCCCGAACCCCGATCACCTAAAAATTTTCCAGGCCATCAAATACGACCTAAGGAACCATAGTAACCACCCCGCCATGATCGTTCCTCATGTTTTGCGTTTTTCGGCCAAATAACTAGAATTTCGCCCGATTCCCATATTTTCGTGTGCTATACCCACGCATTCCGAGTGGTCCCAAGAGCCGCGGACCCCGATCGCCTAAAATTTTTCCGGACTATCAAATAAGTCCTAAGGAACCATAGTCAACGCCCAGCCATGATCGTTCCTAGTTTTTCCGTTTTTCGGCCAAAAAACTAGAATTACGCTCGATTCCCATATTTTCGTGTCCTATAGCCCACACCTTACAAGGAACCCGGGAACTCCGGACCCCTATCGCCTAAAATTTTTCCGGACTATCAAATACGACCTAGGGAACCATACTCACCGCCCAGCCATGATCATTCCTCATTTGTTGCGTGTTTCGGCCAAAAAACTAGAATTCCGCCCGATTACAATATTTTTGTGTGCTATTGCCCACCCTTCCAAGTGGTTCCGGGACCCCCGGACCCCGATCGCCTAAAAATTTTCCGGGCCGTCAAATACGACCCAAGGAACCATAGTAACCGCCCCGCGATCATCGTTTCTCATTTTTTGCATTTTTCGGCAAAAAAACTAGAATTACGCCCGATTCCCATATTTTCGTGTGCTATACCCACGACTTCCCAGTGGTCCACGGAGCCGCGGATCCCGATCGCCTAAAATTTTTCCAGACTATCAAATACGACCTAAGGTACCATAGTCACCGCCCCACAATGATCGTTCCAAATGCTTTGCATTTTTCGGCCAAAAAACTGGAACTCCGCGCGATTTGCATATTTTCGTGTGCAATAGCTTACGCCTTCCGAGTGGTCCCGGGAGCCGTGGACCCCGATCGCCTAAAATTTTTTGGGCCATCCAATACGACCTAAGGAACCATAGTCATCGCCCCGCCATGATCGTTCCTCATTTATTGTGTTTTTCGGCCAAAAAACTAGAATTCCGCTCGATTACCATATTTTTGTGTGCTAGCCCACACCTTCCGAGTGGGCCGGGCCGCCGGACTCGGATAACCTGAAAAATTTTAGGGCCATCAATTAGGACCTAAGGAACCATAGTCACCGCCTCGCCATGATCATTCCTCATTTTTTGCATTTTTTGGCCAAAAAATAGAATTCCACCTGATTCCCATATTTTTGTGTGCTATCGCCCACGCCTTCCGAGTGGGTCGGGCCCCCGGAGCCGGATCCCCTAAAAATTTTCCGGACTATCAAATACGACCTAAGGAACCATAGTCACCGCCCCGCCATGATCGTTCCTAGTCTTTTGCATTTTTCAGCCAAAAAACTAGAATTCCGCGCGATTTCCATATTTTCGTGTGCTTTAGCCCACGCCTTCCAAGGGGTCCCGGGAACCCCGAACCCCGATCGCCTAAAAAATTTTCGGGCCATCAAATACGACCTAAGGAACCATAGTCATCACCCCGCCATGATCATTCCTCATTTATTGTGTTTTTCGGCCAAAAAACTAGAATTCCGCTCGATTACCATATTTTTGTGTGCTAGCCCACGCCTTCCGAGCGGGCCGGGCCGCCGGACTCGGATCACCTAAAAAAATTTTGGGCCATCAATTAGGACCTAAGGAACCATAGTCACCGCCTCGCCATGATCATTCCTCATTTTTTGCATTTTTTGGCCAAAAAAATAGAATTCCACCTGATTCCCATATTTTTGTGTGCTATCGTCCACGCCTTCCGAGTGGGTCGGGCCCCCCGGAGCTGGATACCCTAAAAATTTTTCGGACTATCAAATACGACCTAAGGAACCATAGTCACCGCCCCGCCATGATCGTTCCTAGTCTTTTGCGTTTTTCAGCCAAAAAACTAGAATTCCGCGCGATTTCCATATTTTCGTGTGCTTTAGCCCATGCCTTCCAAGGGGTCCCGGGAACCCCGAACCCCGATCGCCTAAAAATTTTCGGGCCATCAAATACGACCTAAGGAACCATAGTAACCACCCCGCCATGATCGTTCCTCATTTTTTGCGTTTTTCGGCCAAACAACTAGAATTTCGCGCGATTCCCATATTTTTGTATGTTATAGCACACGCCTTCCGAGTGGTCCCGGGACCTCCTGACCCCTATCGCCTAAAATTTTTCTGGACTATCCAACACGACCTAAGGAACCATAGTCACTGCCCCGCCATGATCGTTCCTCATTTATTGCATTTTTCGGCCAAAAAACTAGAATTCCGCGCGATTCCCATATTTTCGTGTCCTATAGCCCACGCCTTCAAAGTGAACCCGGGAACTCCGGACCCCTATCGCCTAAAAATTTTTCGGACTATCAAATATGACCTAAGGAACCATAGTCACCGCCCAGCCATGATCATTCCTCATTTGTTGCGTTTTTCGGCCAAAAAACTAGAATTCCGCCCGATTACAATATTTTTGTGTGCTATTGCCCACCCTTCCAAGTGGTTCTGGGACCCCCGGACCCCGATCGACTAAAATATTTCTGGGCCGTCAAATACGTCCTAAGGAACCATAGTAACCGCCCCGCCATCATCGTTTCTCATTTTTTGCATTTTTCGGCCAAAAAACTAGAATTACGCCCGATTCCCATATTTTCGTGTGCTATACCCACGCCTTCCAAGTGGTCCGGGGAGCCGCGGACCCCGATTGCCTAAAATTTTTCCGGACTATCAAATACGACCTAAGGTACCATAGTCACCGCCCCACCATGATCGTTCCAAATGTTTTGCATTTTTCGGCCAAAAAACTAGAACTCCGCGCGAGTTGCATATTTTCGTGTGCTATTGCTTACGCCTTCCGAGTGGTCCCGGGAGCCGAGGACCCCGATCGCCTAAAATTTTTCGGGCCATCAAATACGACCTAAGGAACCATAGTCACCGCCCCGCCATGATCGTTCCTCATTTATTGCGTTTTTCAGCCAAAAAGCTAGAATTCCGCTCGATTACCATATTTTTGTGTGCCCCACGCCTTCCGAGTGTGCCGGGCCACTGGACTCGGATCGCCTAAAAATATTTCGGGCTATCAATTAGGACCTAAGGAACCATAGTCACCGCCTCGCCATGATCGTTCCTCATTTTTTGCATTTTTGGCCGAACAACTAGAATTCCGCCCGATTCACATATTTTTTGTGTGCTATCGCCCACGCATTCCGAGTGGGTCTGGCCCCCCGGAGCCGGATCGCCTAAAAAATTTTCGGACTATCAAATAAGACCTAAGGAACCATAGTTACAGCCTCGCCATGATCGTTCCTAGTCTTTTGCGTTTTTCAGCCAAAAAACTAGAATTCCGCGTGATTTCCATATTTTCGTGACCTATAGCCCACGCCTTCAAAGTGAACCCGGGAACTCCGGACCCCTATCGCCTAAAAATTTTCCGGACTATCAAATACGACCTAAGGAACCATAGTCACCGCCCAGCCATGATCATTCCTCATTTTTTGTGTTTTTCGGCCAAAAAACTAGAATTCCGCCCGATTACAATATTTTTGTGTGCTATTGCCCACCCTTCCAAGTGGTTCCGGGACCCCCGGACCCCGATCGAGTAAAATATTTCTGGGCTGTCAAATACGTCCTAAGGAACCATAGTAACCGCCCCGCCATCATCGTTTCTCATTTTTTACATTTTTCGGCCAAAAAACTAGAATTACACCCGATTCCCATATTTTCGTGTGCTATACCCACGCCTTCCAAGTGGTCCGGGGAGCCGCGGACCCCGATCGCCTAAAAATTTTCCGGACTTTCAAATACGACCTAAGGTACCATAGTCACCTCCCCACCATGATCGTTCCAAATGCTTTGCATTTTTCGGCCAAAAAACTAGAATTCCGCGCGATTCCCATATTTTCGTGTCCTATAGCCCACGCCTTCCAAGTGAATCCGGGATCTCCGGACCCCTATCGCCTAAAATTTTTACGGACTATCAAATACGACCTAAGGAACCATAGTCACCGCCCAGCCATGATCACTCCTCATTTGTTGCGTTTTTCGGCCAAAAAACTAGAATTCCGCCCGATTACAATATTTTTGTGTGTTATTGCCCACGCTTCCAAGTGGTTTCGGGACCCCCGGACCCCGATCACCTAAAATTTTTCCGGGCTGTCAACTACGACCTAAGGAACCATAGTAACCGCCCCGCAATCATCGTTTCTCATTTTTTGCATTTTTCGGTCAAAAAACTAGAATTACGCCCGATTCCAATATTTTCGTGTGCTATACCCACGCCTTCCAAGTGGTCCGGGGAGCCGCGGACCCCGATCGACTAAAAATTTTCCGGACTATCAAATACGACCTAAGGAACCATAGTCACCGCCCCGCCATGATCATTCCTAGTCTTTTGCGTTTTTTGGCCAAACAACTAGAATTCCGCGCGATTCCATATTTTCGTGTGCTTTAGCCCACGCCTTCCGAGGGGTCCCGGGATCACCGGACCCCGATCGCCTAAAAATTTTCCGGACTATCAAATATGACCTAAGGAACCATAGTATCCGCCCCGCCATGATCGTTCCTCATTTTTTGCATTTTTCGGCCAAACAACTAGAATTTCGCTCGATTCCCATATTTTCGTGTGCTATACCCACGCATTCCGAGTGGTCCCAAGAGACGCGGACCCCGATAGCCTAAAATTTTTCCGGACTATCAAATAAGACCTAAGGAACCATAGTCACCGCCCAGCCATGATCGTTCCTAGTTTTTTCCGTTTTTGGCCAAAAAACTAGAATTCCGCGCGATTCCCATATTTTCGTGTCCTATAGCCCACGCCTTCAAAGTGAACCCGGGAACTCCGGACCCCTATCGCCTAAAAATTTTTCGGACTATCAAATACGACCTAAGGAACCATAGTCACCGCCCAGCCATGATCATTCCTCATTTGTCGCGTTTTTCGGCCAAAAAACTAGAATTCCGCCCGATTACAATATTTTTGTGTGCTATTGCCCACCCTTCCAAGTGGTTCCGGGACCCCCGGACCCCGATCGACTAAAATATTTCCGGGCCGTCAAATACGTCCTAAGGAACCATAGTAACCGCCCCGCCATCATCGTTTCTCATTTTTTGCATTTTTCGGCCAAAAAACTAGAATTACGCCCGATTCCCATATTTTCATGTGCTATACCCACGCCTTCCAAGTGGTCCGGGGAGCCGCGGACCTCGATCGCCTAAAATTTTTCCGGACTATCAAATACGACCTAAGGTACCATAGTTACCGCCCCACCATGATCGTTCCAAATGCTTTGCATATTTCGGCCAAAAAACTAGAACTCCGCGCGAGTTGCATATTTTCGTGTGCTATTGCTTATGCCTTCCGAGTGGTCCCGGGAGCCGAGGACCCCGATCGCCTAAAATTTTCCGGGCCATCAAATACGACCTAAGGAACCATAGTCACCGCCCCGCCATGATCGTTCCTCATTTATTGCGTTTTTCAGCCAAAAAGCTAGAATTCCGCTCGATTACCATATTTTTGTGTGCCCCACGCCTTCCGAGTGGGCCGGGCCACCGGACTCGGATCGCCTAAAAATATTTCGGGCCATCAATTAGGACCTAAGGAACCATAGTCACCGCCTCGCCATGATCGTTCCTCATTTTTTGCATTTTTGGCCAAAAAACTAGAATTCCGCCCGATTCACATATTTTTTGTGTACTATCGCCCACGCCTTCCGAGTGGGTCGGGCCCCCGGAGCCGGATCGCCTAAAAATTTTTCGGACTATCAAATACAACCTAAGGAACCATAGTCACCGCCCCGCCATGATCATTCCTAGTCTTTTGCATTTTTCAGCCAAAAAACTAGAATTCCGCGTGATTTTCATATTTTCGTGTCCTATAGCCCACGCCTTCAAAGTGAACCCGGGAACTTCGGACCCCTATCGCCTAAAAATTTTCCGGACTATCAAATATGACCTAAGGAACCATAGTCACTGCCTAGCCATGATCATTCCTTATTTTTTGCGTTTTTCGGCCAAAAAACTAGAATTCCGCCCGATTACAAAATTTTTGTGTGCTATTGCCCACCCTTCCAAGTGGTTCCGGGACCCCCGGACCCCGATCGACTAAAATATTTCCGGGCAGTCAAATACGTCCTAAGGAACCATAGTAACCGCCCTGCCATCATCGTTTCTCATTTTTTACATTTTTCGGCCAAAAAACTAGAATTACGCCCGATTCCCATATTTTCGTGTGCTATACCCACGCCTTCCAAGTGGTCCGGGGAGCCGCGGACCCCGATCGCCTAAAAATTTTCCGGACTATCAAATACGACCTAAGGTACCATAGTCACCGCCCCACCATGATCGTTCCAAATGCTTTGCATTTTTCGGCCAAA
Source organism: Nicotiana tomentosiformis (assembly GCF_000390325.3). Lineage (NCBI taxonomy): Eukaryota > Viridiplantae > Streptophyta > Magnoliopsida > Solanales > Solanaceae > Nicotiana > Nicotiana tomentosiformis. The sequence goes on from NW_027174587.1 coordinate 128,995, forward strand.
AAACTAGAACTCCGCGCGAGTTGCATATTTTCGTGTGCTATTGCTTACGCCTTCCGAGTGGTCCCGGGAGCCGAGGACCCCGATCGCCTAAAATTTTCCGGGCCATCAAATAGGACCTAAGGAACCATAGTCACCGCCCCGCCATGATCGTTCCTCATTTATTGCATTTTTCAGCCAAAAAGCTAGAATTCCGCTCGATTACCATATTTTTGTGTGCCCCACGCCTTCCGAGTGGGCCGGGCCACCGGACTCGGATCGCCTAAAAATATTTCGGGCCATCAATTAGGACCTAAGGAACCATAGTCACCGCCTCGCCATGATCGTTCCTCATTTTTTGCATTTTTGGCCAAAAAACTAGAATTCCGCCCGATTCACATAATTTTTGTGTGCTATCGCCCACGCCTTCCGAGTGGGTCGGGCCCCCCGGAGCCGGATCGCCTAAAAATTTTTCGGACTATCAAATACGACCTAAGGAACCATAGTCACCGCCTCGCCATGATCATTCCTAGTCTTTTGCGTTTTTCAGCGAAAAAACTAGAATTCCGCGTGATTTCCATATTTTCGTGTCCTATAGCCCACGCCTTCAAAGTGAACGCGGGAACTCCGGACCCCTATCGCCTAAAAATTTTCCGGACTATCAAATACGACCTAAGGAACCATAGTCACCGCCCAGCCATGATCATTCCTCATTTTTTGCGTTTTTCGGCCAAAAAACTAGAATTCCGCCCGATTACAAAATTTTTGTGTGCTATTGCCCACCCTTCCAAGTGGTTCCGGGACCCCCGGACCCCGATCGACTAAAATATTTCCGGGCTGTCAAATACGTCCTAAGGAACCATAGTAACCACCCCGCCATCATCGTTTCTCATTTTTTACATTTTTCGGCCAAAAAACTAGAATTACGCCCGATTCCCATATTTTCGTGTGCTATACCCACGCCTTCCAAGTGGTCCGGGGAGCCGCGGACCCCGATCGCCTAAAATTTTTCCGGACTATCAAATACGACCTAAGGTACCATAGTCACCGCCCCACCATGATCGTTCCAAATGCTTTGCATTTTTCGGCCAAAAAACTAGAATTCTGCGCGATTCCCATATTTTCGTGTCCTATAGCCCACGCCTTCCAAGTGAATCCAGGAACTCCGGACCCCTATCGCCTAAAATTTTTACGGACTATCAAATACGACCAAAGGAACCATATTCACCGCCCAGCCATGATCACTCCTCATTTGTTGCGTTTTGCGGCCAAAAAACTAGAATTCCGCCCGATTACCATATTTTTGTGTGCCCCACGCCTTCCGAGTGGGCCGGGCCACCGGACTCGGAACGCCTACAAATATTTCGGGCCATCAAGTAGGACCTAAGGAACCATAGTCACCGCCTCGCCATGATCGTTCCTCATTTTTTGCATTTTTGGCCAACCAACTAGAATTCCGCCCGATTCACATATTTTTTGTGTGCTATCGCCCACGCCTTCCGAGTGGGTCGGGCCCCCCGGAGCCGGATCGCCTAAAAATTTTCCGGACTATCAAATAAGACCTAAGGGACCATAGTCACCGCCCAGCCATGATCGTTCCTAGTCTTTTGCGTTTTTCAGCCAAAAAACTAGAAATCCGCGTGATTTCCATATTTTCGTGTGCTTTAGCCCACGCCTTCCAAGGGGTCCCGGGAACCCCAAACCCCGATCGCCTAAAAATTTTCGGGCCATCAAATACGACCTAAGGAACCATAGTAACCACCCCGCCATGATCGTTCCTCATTTTTTGTGTTTTTTGGCCAAACAACAAGAATTCCGCGCGATTCCCATATTTTTGTGTGTTATAGCCCACGCCTTCCGAGTGGTCCCGGGACCACCTGACCCCTATCGCCTAAAATTTTTCCGGACTATCAAATACGACCTAAGGAACCATAGTATCCGCCCCGCCATGATCGTTCCTCATTTTTTGCATTTTTCGGCCAAACAACTAGAATTCCGCACGATTCCCATATTTTTGTGTGTTATAGCCCACGCCTTCCGAGTGGTCCCGGGACCTCCGGACCCCTAACGCCTAATATTTTTTCGGACTATCAAATAAGACCAAAGGAACCATAGTCACCGCCTTGCTAAGATCTTTCCACATTTTTTGCATGTTACTGAAAAAGACATAGAATTTCGCCCGATTCCCATATTTTCGTGTGCTATACCCACGCATTCCGAGTGGTCCCAAGAGTCGCAGACACCGAATGCCTAAAATTTTTCCGGTCAATCAAATACGAGCTAAGGAACGATATTATCCGCCCTGCCATGATCGTTCCTTATTTTTTGCATTTTTCGGCCAAACAACTAGAATTCCGCGCGATTCCCATATTTTTGTGTGTTATAGCCCACGCCTTCCGAGGGGTCCCGGGACCTCCGGACCCCGATCGCCTAAAAAAATTCCGGACTATCAAATACGACCTAAGGAACCATAGTATCCGCCCCGCCATGATCGTTCCTCATTTTTTGCGTTTTTCGGCCAAACAACTAGAATTTTGCCTGATTCCCATATTTTCGTGTGCTATACCCACGCATTCCGAGTAGTCCTAAGTGACGCGGACCCCTATCGCAAAAAAAATTTCCTGATCGTTCCTAGTTTGTTCTGTTTTTCGGCCAAAAAACTAGAATTCCGCGCTATTCTCATATTTTCGTGTCCTATAGCCCACGCCTTCCAAGTGAACCCGGGAACTCCGGACCCCTATCGCCTACAATTTTCCCGGACTATCAAATACGACCTAAGGAACCATAGTCATCGCCCAGCCATGATCATTCCTCATTTGTTGCGTTTTTCGGCCAAAAAACTAGAATTCCGCCCGATTACAATATTTTTGGGTGCTATTGCCCACCCTTCCAAGTGGTTCCGGGAACCCCGGACCCCGATCGACTAAAATTTTTTGGGGCCGTCAAGTACGACCTAAGGAACCATAGTAACCGCCCCGCCATCATCGTTTCTCATTTTTTGCATTTTTTGGCCAAAAAACTAGAATTACGCCCGATTCCCATATTTTCGTGTGCTATACCCACGCCTTCCAAGTGGTCCGGGGAGCCGCGGACCCCGATCGCCTAAAATTTTTCCGGACTATCAAATACGACCTAAGGTACCATAGTCACTGCCCCACCATGATCGTTCCAAATGCTTTGCATTTTTCGGCCAAAAAACTAGAACTCCGCGCGATTTGCATATTTTCGTGTGCTATAGCTTACGCCTTCCGAATGGTCCCGGGAGCCAAGGACCACGATTGCCTAAAATTTTTTGGGCCATCAAATACGATCTAAGGAACCATAGTCACCGCCCCGCCATGATCGTTCCTCATTTATTGCTTTTTTCGGCCAAAAAATAGAATTCCGCTCGATTACCATATTTTTGTGTGCCCCACGCCTTCCGAGTGGGCCGGGCCGCCGGACTCGGATCGCCTAAAAAATTTTTGGGCCATCAATTAGGACCAAAGGAACCATAGTCACCGCCCCACCATGATCATTCCTAGTCTTTTGCGTTTTTCAGCCAAAAAACTAGAATTCCGCGCGATTTCCATATTTTCGTGTGCTTTAGCCCACGCCTTCAAAGGGGTCCCGGGAACCCCGAACCCCGATCGCCTAAAACTTTTCCGGGCCATCAAATACGACCTAAGGAACCATAGTAACCACCCTGCCATGATCGTTCCTCATTTTTTGCGTTTTTCGGCCAAACAACTAGAATTTCGCCCGATTCCCATATTTTCGTGTACTATACCCACGCATTCCGAGTGGTCCCATGAGCCGCGGACCCCGATCGCCTAAAATTTTTCTGGACTATCAAATAAGACCTAAGGAACCATAGTCACCGCCCAGCCATGATCGTTCCTAGTTTTTTCCGTTTTTCGGCCAAAAAACTAGAATTCCGCGCGATTCCCATATTTTCGTGTCCTATAGCCCACGCCTTCCAAGTGAATCCGGGAACTCCGGACCCCTATCGCCTAAAATTTTTACGGACTATCAAATACGACCTAAGGAACCATAGTCACCGCCCAGCCATGATCACTCCTCATTTGTTGCGTTTTTCGGCCAAAAAACTAGAATTCCGCCCGATTACAATATTTTTGTGTGTTATTGCCCACCCTTCCAAGTGGTTTCGGGACCCCCGGATCCCGATCGCCTAAAATTTTTCCGGGCTGTCAACTACGACCTAAGGAACCATAGTAACTGCCCCGCGATCATCGTTTCTCATTTTTTGCATTTTTCGGTCAAAAAACTAGAATTACGCCCGATTCCCATATTTTCGTGTGCTATACCCACGCCTTCCAAGTGGTCCGGGGAGCCGCGGACCCCGATCGACTAAAACTTTTCCGGACTATCAAATACGACCTAAGTACCATAGTCACCGCCCCGCCATGATCATTCCTAGTCTTTTGCGCTTTTTGGCCAAACAACTAGAATTCCGCGCGATTCCATATTTTCTTGTGCTTTAGCCCACGCCTTCCGAGGGGTCCCAGGACCACCAGACCCCGATCGCCTAAAAATTTTCTGGACTATCAAATATGACCTAAGGAACCATAGTATCCGCCCCGCCATGATCGTTCCTCATTTTTTGCATTTTTCGGCCAAACAACTAGAATTTCGCTCGATTCCCATATTTTCGTGTGCTATACCCACGCATTCCGAGTGGTCCCAAGAGATGCGGACCCCGATAGCCTAAAATTTTTCCGGACTATCAAATAAGACCTAAGGAACCATAGTCACCGCCCAGCCATGATCGTTCCTAATTTTTTCCGTTTTTGGCCAAAAAACTAGAATTCCGCGCGATTCCCATATTTTCGTGTCCTATAGCCCACGCCTTCAAAGTGAACCCGGGAACTCCGGACCCCTATTGCCTAAAAATTTTCCGGACTATCAAATACGACCTAAGGAACCATAGTCACCGCCCAGCCATGATCATTCCTCATTTGTTGCGTTTTTCAGCCAAAAAACTAGAATTCCGCCCGATTATAATATTTTTTTGTGCTATTGCCCACCCTTCCAAGTGGTTCCGGGACCCCCGGACCCCGATCGACTAAAATATTTTCGGGCCGTCAAATACGTCTTAAGGAACCATAGTAACCGCCCCGCCATCATCGTTCCTCATTTTTTGCATTTTTCAGCCAAAAAACTAGAATTACGCCCGATTCCCATATTTTCGTGTGCTATACCCACGCCTTCCAAGTGGTCCGGGGAGCCGCGGACCCCGATCGCCTAAAATTTTTCCGGACTATCAAATACGACCTAAGGTACCATAGTCACTGCCCCACCATGATCGTTCCAAATGCTTTGCATTTTTCGGCCAAAAAACTAGAACTCCGCGCGAGTTGCATATTTTCGTGTGCTATTGCTTACGCCTTCCGAGTGGTCCCGGGAGCCGAGGACCCCGATCGCCTGAAATTTTCCGGGCCATCAAATACGATCTAAGGAACCATAGTCACCGCCCCGCCCTGATCGTTCCTCATTTATTGCGTTTTTCAGCCAAAAAGCTAGAATTCCGCTCGATTACCATATTTTTGTGTGCCCCACGCCTTCCGAGTGGGTCGGACCACCGGACTCGGATCGCCTAAAAATATTTCGGGCCATCAATTAGGACCTAAGGAACCATAGTCACCGCCTCGCCATGATCGTTCCTCATTTTTTGAATTGTTGGCCAAAAAACTAGAATTCCGCCCGATTCACATATTTTTTGTGTGCTATCGCCCACGCCTTCCGAGTGGGTCGGGCCCCCCGGAGCCGGATCGCCTAAAAATTTTTCGGACTATCAAATACGACCTAAGGAACCATAGTCACAGCCTCGCCATGATCATTCCTAGTCTTTTGCGTTTTTCAGCCAAAAAACTAGAATTCCGCGTGATTTCCATATTTTCGTGTCCTATAGCCCACGCCTTCAAAGTGAACCCGGGAACTCTGGACCCCTATCGCCTAAAAATTTTTCGGACTATCAAATAGGACCTAAGGAACCATAGTCACCGCCCAGCCATGATCATTCCTCATTTTTTGCGTTTTTCGGCCAAAAAACTAGAATTCCGCCCGATTACAATATTTTTGTGTGCTATTGCCCACCCTTCCAAGTGGTTCCGGGACCCCCGGACCCCGATCGACTAAAATATTTCCGGGCTGCCAAATACGTCCTAAGGAACCATAGTAACCGCCCTGCCATCATCGTTTCTCATTTTTTACATTTTTCAGCCAAAAAACTAGAATTACGCCCGATTCCCATATTTTCGTGTGCTATACCCACGCCTTCCAAGTGGTCCGGGGAGCCGCGGACCCCGATCGCCTAAAATTTTTCCGGACTATCAAATACGACCTAAGGTACCATAGTCACCGCCCCACCATGATCGTTCCAAATGCTTTGCATTTTTCGGCCAAAAAACTAGAACTCCGCGCGAGTTGCATATTTTCGTGTGCTATTGCTTACGCCTTCCGAGTGGTCCCGGGAGCCGAGGACCCCGATCGCCTAAAATTTTCCGGGCCATCAAATACGACCTAAGGAACCATAGTCACCGCCCCGCCATGATCGTTCCTCATTTATTGCGTTTTTCAGCCAAAAAGCTAGAATTCCGCTCGATTACCATATTTTTGTGTGCCCCACGCCTTCCGAGTGGGCCGGGCCACCGGACTCGGATCGCCTAAAAATATTTCGGGCCATCAATTAGGACCTAAGGAACCATAGTCACCGCCTCGCCATGATCGTTCCTCATTTTTTGAATTGTTGGCCAAAAAACTAGAATTCCGCCCGATTCACATATTTTTTGTGTGCTATCGCCCACGCCTTCCGAGTGGGTCGGGCCCCCCGGAGCCGGATCGCCTAAAAATTTTTCGGACTATCAAATACGACCTAAGGAACCATAGTCACAGCCTCGCCATGATCATTCCTAGTCTTTTGCGTTTTTCAGCCAAAAAACTAGAATTCCGCGTGATTTCCATATTTTCGTGTCCTATAGCCCACGCCTTCAAAGTGAACCCGGGAACTCCGGACCCCTATCGCCTAAAAATTTTTCGGACTATCAAATACGACCTAAGGAACCATAGTCACCGCCCAGCCATGATCATTCCTCATTTTTTGCGTTTTTCGGCTAAAAAACTAGAATTCCGCCCGATTACAATATTTTTGTGTGCTATTGCCCACCCTTCCAAGTGGTTCCGGGACCCCCGGACCCCGATCGACTAAAATATTTCCGGGCTGTCAAATACGTCCTAAGGAACCATAGTAACCGCCCTGCCATCATCGTTTCTCATTTTTTACATTTTTCGGCCAAAAAACTAGAATTACGCCCGATTCCCATATTTTCGTGTGCTATACCCACGCCTTCCAAGTGGTCCGGGGAGCCGCGGACCCCGATCGCCTAAAATTTTTCCGGACTATCAAATACGACCTAAGGTACCATAGTCACCGCCCCACCATGATCGTTCCAAATGCTTTGCATTTTTCGGCCAAAAAACTAGAACTCCGCGCGAGTTGCATATTTTCGTGTGCTATTGCTTACGCCTTCCGAGTGGTCCCGGGAGCCGAGGACCCCGATCGCCTGAAATTTTCCGGGCCATCAAATATGACCTAAGGAACCATAGTCACCGCCCCGCCATGATCGTTCCTCATTTATTGCGTTTTTCAGCCAAAAAGCTAGAATTCCGCTCGATTACCATATTTTTGTGTGCCCCACGCCTTCCGAGTGGGCCGGGCCACCGGACTCGGATCGCCTAAAAATATTTCGGGCCATCAATTAGGACCTAAGGAACCATAGTCACCGCCTCGCCATGATCGTTCCTCATTTTTTGAATTGTTGGCCAAAAAACTAGAATTCCGCCCGATTCACATATTTTTTGTGTGCTATCGCCCACGCCTTCCGAGTGGGTCGGGCCCCCCGGAGCCGGATCGCCTAAAAATTTTTCGGACTATCAAATACGACCTAAGGAACCATAGTCACCGCCTCGCCATGATCATTCCTAGTCTTTTGCGTTTTTCAGCCAAAAAACTAGAATTCCGCGTGATTTCCATATTTTCGTGTCCTATAGCCCACGCCTTCAAAGTGAACCCGGGAACTCCGGACCCCTATCGCCTAAAAATTTTCCGGACTCTCAAATACGACCTAAGGAACCATAGTCACCGCCCAGCCATGATCATTCCTCATTTTTTGCGTTTTTCGGCCAAAAAACTAGAATTCCTCCCGATTACAATATTTTTGTGTGCTATTGCCCACCCTTCCAAGTGGTTCCGGGACCCCCGGACCCCGATCGCCTAAAATTTTTCCGGGCCGTCAAATACGACCTAAGGAACCATAGTAACCGCCCCGCCATCATCGTTTCTCATTTTTTGCATTTTTCGGCCAAAAAACTAGAATTACGCCCGATTCCCATATTTTCGTGTGCTATACCCACGCCTTCCAAGTGGTCCGGGGAGCCGCGGACCCCGATCGCCTAAAATTTTTCCGGACTATCAAATACGACCTAAGGTACCATAGTCACCGCCCCACCATGATCGTTCCAAATGCTTTGCATTTTTCGGCCAAAAAACTAGAACTCCGCGCGAGTTGCATATTTTCGTGTGCTATTGCTTACGCCTTCCGAGTGGTCCCGGGAGCCGAGGACCCCGATCGCCTGAAATTTTCCGGGCCATCAAATACGACCTAAGGAACCATAGTCACCGCCCCGCCATGATCGTTCCTCATTTATTGCGTTTTTCAGCCAAAAAGCTAGAATTCCGCTCGATTACCATATTTTTGTGTGCCCCACGCCTTCCGAGTGGGCCGGGCCACCGGACTCGGATCGCCTAAAAATATTTCGGGCCATCAATTAGGACCTAAGGAACCATAGTCACCGCCTCGCCATGATCGTTCCTCATTTTTTGCATTGTTGGCCAAAAAACTAGAATTCCGCCCGATTCACATATTTTTTGTGTGCTATCGCCCACGCCTTCCCCGGAGCCGGATCGCCTAAAAATTTTCTGGACTATCAAATAAGACCTAAGGGACCATAGTCACCGTCCAGCCATGATCGTTCCTAGTCTTTTGCGTTTTTCAGCCAAAAACCAAAAAATCCGCGTGATTTTCATATTTTCGTGTGCTTTAGCCCACGCCTTCCAAGGGGTCCCGGGAACCCCAAACCCCGATCGCCTAAAAAATTTTCGGGCCATCAAATACGACCTAAGGAACCATAGTAACCACCCCGCCATGATCGTTCCTCATTTTTTGCGTTTTTTGGCCAAACAACAAGAATTCCGCGCGATTCCCATATTTTTGTGTGTTATAGCCCACGCCTTCCGAGTGGTCCCGGGACCACCTGACCCCTATCGCCTAAAATTTTTTCGGACTATCAAATATGACCTAAGGAACCATAGTATCCGCCCCGCCATGATCGTTCCTCATTTTTTGCGTTTTTCGGCCAAACAACTAGAATTTCGCGCGATTCCCATATTTTTGTGTGTTATAGCCCACGCCTTCCGAGTGGTCCCGGGACCTCCGGACCCCTAACGCCTAATATTTTTCCGGACTATCAAATAAGACCAAAGGAACCATAGTCACCGCCCTACCAAGATCTTTCCACATTTTTTGCATGTTACTGAAAAAGACCTAGAATTTCGCCCGATTCCCATATTTTCGTGTGCTATACCCACGCATTCCGAGTGGTCCCAAGAGTCGCGGACCCCGATCGCCTAAAATTTTTCCGGGCAATCAAATACGACCTAAGGAACCATATTATCCGCCCTGCCATGATCGTTCCTTATTTTTTGCATTTTTCGGCAAAACAACTAGAATTCCGCGCGATTCCCATATTTTTGTGTGTTATAGCCCACGCCTTCCGAGGGGTCCCGGGACCTCCGGACCCTGATCGCCTAAATAAATTCCGGACTATCAAATACGACCTAAGGAACCATAGTATCCGCCCCGCCATGATCGTTCCTCATTTTTTGCGTTTTTCGGCCAAACAACTAGAATTTTGCCTGATTCCCATATTTTCGTGTGCTATACCCATGCATTCCGAGTAGTCCTAAGTGACGCGGACCCCTATCGCCAAAATTTTTTCCGGACTGTCAAATAAGACCTAAGGAACCATAGTCACCGCCTAGCCATGATCGTTCCTAGTTTTTTCTATTTTTCAGCCAAAAAACTAGAATTCCGCGCGATTCCCATATTTTCGTGTCCTATAGCCCACACCTTCCAAGTGAACCCGGGAACTCCGGACCCCTATCGCCTAAAATTTTTCCGGACTATCAAATACGACCTAAGGAACCATAGTCACCGCCCGGCCATGATCATTCCTCATTTGTTGCGTTTTTCGGCCAAAAAACTAGATTTCCGCCCGATTACAATATTTTTGTGTGCTATTGCCCACCCTTCCAAGTGGTTCCGGGAACCCAGGACCCCGATCGACTAAAATTTTTCGGGGCCATCAAATACGACCTAAGGAACCATAGTAACCGCCCCGCCATCATCGTTTCTCATTTTTTGCATTTTTTGGCCAAAAAACTAGAATTACGCCCGATTCCCATATTTTCGTGTGCTATACCCACGCCTTCCAAGTGGTCCGGGGAGCCGCGGACCCCGATCGCCTAAAAATTTTCTGGACTATCAAATACGACCTAAGGTACCATAGTCACTGCCCCACCATGATCGTTCCAAATGCTTTGCATTTTTCGGCCAAAAAACTAGAACTCCGCGCGATTTGCATATTTTCGTGTGCTATAGCTTACGCCTTTCGAATGGTCCCGGGAGCCGAGGACCCCGATCGCCTAAAATTTTTTGGGCCATCAAATACGATCTAAGGAACCATAGTCACCGCCCCGCCATGATCGTTCCTCATTTATTGCGTTTTTCGGCCAAAAAATAGAATTCCGCTCGATTACCATATTTTTGTGTGCCCCACGCCATCCGAGTGGGCCGGGCCGCCGGACTCGGATCGCCTAAAAAAATTTTGGGCCATCAATTAGGACCTAAGGAACCATAGTCACCGCCTCGCCATGATCGTTCCTCATTTTTTGCATTTTTTGGCCAAAAAACGAGAATTTAGCCCGCTTTCCATATTTTTGTGTGCTATCGCCCACGCCTTCCGAGTGGGTCGGGCCCCCGGAGCCGGATCGCCTAAAAATTTTCCGGACTATCAAATACGACCTAAGGAACCATAGTCACCGCCCCTCCATGATCGTTCCTAGTCTTTTGTGTTTTTCAGCCAAAAAACTAGAATTCCGCGCGATTTCCATATTTTCGTGTGCTTTAGCCCACGCCTTCCAAGGGGTCCCGGGAACCCCAAACCCCGATCGCCTAAAAAATTTTCGGGCCATCAAATACGACCTAAGGAACCATAGTAACCACCCCGCCATGATCGTTCCTCATTTTTTGCGTTTTTTGGCCAAACAACAAGAATTCCGCGCGATTCCCATATTTTTGTGTGTTATAGCCCACGCCTTCCGAGTGGTCCCGGGACCACCTGACCCCTATCGCCTAAAATTTTTCCGGACTATCAAATATGACCTAAGGAACCATAGTATCCGCCCCGCCATGATCGTTCCTCATTTTTTGCGTTTTTCGGCCAAACAACTAGAATTCCGCGCGATTCCCATATTTTTGTGTGTTATAGCCCACGCCTTCCGAGTGGTCCCGGGACCTCCGGATCCCTAACGCCTAATATTTTTCCGGACTATCAAATAAGACCAAAGGAACCATAGTCACCGCCCTACCAAGATCTTTCCACATTTTTTGCATGTTACTGAAAAAGACCTAGAATTTCGCCCGATTCCCATATTTTCGTGTGCTATACCCACGCATTCCGAGTGGTCCCAAGAGTCGCGGACCCCGATCGCCTAAAATTTTTCCGGGCAATCAAATACGACCTAAGGAACCATATTATCCGCCCTGCCATGATCGTTCCTTATTTTTTGCATTTTTCGGCAAAACAACTAGAATTCCGCGCGATTCCCATATTTTTGTGTGTTATAGCCCACGCCTTCCGAGGGGTCCCGGGACCTCCGGACCCCGATCGCCTAAATAAATTCCGGACTATCAAATACGACCTAAGGAACCATAGTATCCGCCCCGCCATGATCGTTCCTCATTTTTTGCGTTTTTCGGCCAAACAACTAGAATTTTGCCTGATTCCCATATTTTCGTGTGCTATACCCACGCATTCCGAGTAGTCCTAAATGACGCGGACCCCTATCGCCAAAATTTTTTCCGGACTGTCAAATAAGACCTAAGGAACCATAGTCACCGCCTAGCCATGATCGTTCCTAGTTTTTTCTATTTTTCGGCCAAAAAACTAGAATTCCGCGCGATTCCCATATTTTCGTGTCCTATAGCCCACACCTTCCAAGTGAACCCGGGAACTCCGGACCCCTATCGCCTAAAATTTTTCCGGACTATCAAATACGACCTAAGGAACCATAGTCACCGCCCGGCCATGATCATTCCTCATTTGTTGCGTTTTTCGGCCAAAAAACTAGATTTCCGCCCGATTACAATATTTTTGTGTGCTATTGCCCACCCTTCCAAGTGGTTCCGGGAACCCCGGACCCCGATCGACTAAAATTTTTCGGGGCCGTCAAATACGACCTAAGGAACCATAGTAACCACCCCGCCATCATCGTTTCTCATTTTTTGCATTTTTTGGCCAAAAAACTAGAATTACGCCCGATTCCCATATTTTCGTGTGCTATACCCACGCCTTCCAAGTGGTCCGGGGAGCCGCGGACCCCGATCGCCTAAAATTTTTCTGGACTATCAAATACGACCTAAGGTACCCTAGTCACTGGCCCACCATGATCGTTCCAAATGCTTTGCATTTTTCGGCCAAAAAACTAGAACTCCGCGCGATTTGCATATTTTCGTGTGCTATAGCTTACGCCTTTCGAATGGTCCCGGGAGCCGAGGACCCCGATCGCCTAAAATTTTTTGGGCCATCAAATACGATCTAAGGAACCATAGTCACCGCCCCGCCATGATCGTTCCTCATTTATTGCGTTTTTCGGCCAAAAAAATAGAATTCCGCTCGATTACCATATTTTTGTGTGCCCCACGCCTTCCGAGTGGGCCGGGCCGCCGGACTCGGATCGCCTAAAAAAATTTTGGGCCATCAATTAGGACCTAAGGAACCATAGTCACGGCCTCGCCATGATCGTTCCTCATTTTTTGCATTTTTTGGCCAAAAAACGAGAATTTAGCCCGCTTTCCATATTTTTGTGTGCTATCGCCCACGCCTTCCGAGTGGGTCGGACCCCCCGGAGCCGGATCGCCTAAAAATTTTCCGGACTATCAAATACGACCTAAGGAACCATAGTCACCGCCCCTCCATGATCGTTCCTAGTCTTTTGTGTTTTTCAGCCAAAAAACTAGAATTCCGCGCGATTTCCATATTTTCGTGTGCTTTAGCCCACGCCTTCCAAGGGGTCCCGGGAACCCCAAACCCCGATCGCCTAAAAATTTTCGGGCCATCAAATACGACCTAAGGAACCATAGTAACCACCCCGCCATGATCGTTCCTCATTTTTGCGTTTTTTGGCCAAACAATAAGAATTCCGCGCGATTCCCATATTTTTGTGTGTTATAGCCCACGCCTTCCGAGTGGTCCCGGGACCACCTGACCCCTATCGCCTAAAATTTTTCCGGACTATCAAATATGACCTAAGGAACCATAGTATCCGCCCCGCCATGATCGTTCCTCAATTTTTGCGTTTTTCGGCCAAACAACTAGAATTCCGCGCGATTCCCATATTTTTGTGTGTTATAGCCCACGCCTTCCGAATGGTCCCGGGACCTCCGGACCCCTAACGCCTAATATTTTTCCGGACTATCAAATATGACCTAAGGAACCATAGTCACCACCCAGCCATGATCATTCCTCATTTGTTGCGTTTTTCGGCCAAAAACTAGAATTCCACCCGATTACAATATTTTTGTGTGCTATTGCCCACCCTTCCAAGTGGTTCCGGGACCCCCGGACCCCGATCGCCTAAAAGTTTTTCGGGCCGTCAAATACGACCTAAGGGACCATAGTAACTGCCCCGCCATCATCGTTTCTCATTTTTTGCATTTTTCGGCCAAAAAACCAGAATTATGCCCGATTCCCATATTTTCGTGTGCTATACCCACGCCTTCCAAGTGGTCCAGGGAGCCGCGGACCCCGATCGCCTAATATTTTTCCGGAATATCAAATATGACCTAAGGTACCATAGTCCCCGCCCCACCATGATCGTTCCAAATGCTTTGCAGTTTTCGGCCAAAAAACTAGAACTCCGCGCGATTTGCATATTTTCGTGTGCTATAGCTTACGCCTTTCGAATGGTCCCGGGAGCCGAGGACCCCGATCGCCTAAAATTTTTTGGGCCATCAAATACGATCTAAGGAACCATAGTCACCGCCCCGCCATGATCGTTCCTCATTTATTGCGTTTTTCGGCCAAAAAAATAGAATTCCGCTCGATTACCATATTTTTGTGTGCCCCACGCCTTCCGAGTGGGCCGGGCCGCCGGACTCGGATCGCCTAAAAAAATTTTGGGCCATCAATTAGGACCTAAGGAACCATAGTCACCGCCTCGCCATGATCGTTCCTCATTTTTTGCATTTTTTGGCCAAAAAATGAGAATTCAGCCCGCTTTCCATATTTTTGTGTGCTATCGCCCACGCCTTCCGAGTGGGTCGGGCCCCCCGGAGCCGGATCGCCTAAAAATTTTCCGGACTATCAAATACGACCTAAGGAACCATAGTCACTGCCCCTCCATGATCGTTCCTAGTCTTTTGTGTTTTTCAGCCAAAAAACTAGAATTCCGCGCGATTTCCATATTTTCGTGTGCTTTAGCCCACGCCTTCAAAGGGGTCCCGGGAACCCCGATCGCCTACAAATTTTCCGGGCCATCAAATACGACCTAAGGAACCATAGTAACCACCTCGCCATGATCGTTCCTTATTTTTTGCGTTTTTCGGCCAAACAACTAGAATTTCGCCCGATTCCCATATTTTCGTGTGCTATACCCACGCATTCCGAGTGGTCCCAAGAGCCACGGACCCCGATCGCCTAAAATTTTTCCGGAATATCAAATAAGACCTAAGGAACCATAGTCACCGCCCAGCCATGATCGTTCCTAGTTTTTTCCGTTTTTCGGCCAAAAAACTAGAATTCCGCGCGATTCCCATATTTTCGTGTCCTATAGCCCACGCCTTCCAAGTGAACCCGGGAACTCCGGACCCCTATCACCTAAAATTTTTCCGGACTATCAAATACGACCTAAGGAACCATAGTCACCACCCAGCCATGATCATTCCTCATTTGTTGCGTTTTTCGGCCAAAAACTAGAATTCCGCCCGATTACAATATTTTTGTGTGCTATTGCCCACCCTTCCAAGTGGTTCCGGGTCCCCCGGACCCCGATCGGCTAAAAGTTTTCCGGGCCGTCAAATACGACCTAAGGAACCATAGTAACCACCCCGCCATCATCGTTTCTCATTTTTTGCATTTTTCGGCCAAAAAACTAGAATTATGCCCGATTCCCATATTTTCGTGTGCTATACCCACGCCTTCCAAGTGGTCCAGGGAGCCGCGGACCCCGATCGCCTAATATTTTTCCGGAATATCAAATACGACATAAGGTACCATAGTCCCCGCCCCACCATGATCGTTCCGAATGCTTTGCAGTTTTCGGCCAAAAAACTAGAACTCCACGCAATTTGCATATTTTCGTGTGCTATAGCTTACGCCTTCCGAGTGGTCCCGGGAGCCGTGGACCCCGATCGCCTAAAATTTTTCGGGGCCATCAAATACGACCTAAGGAACCATAGTCACCGCCCCGCCATGATCGTTCCTCATTTATTGCGTTTTTCGGCCAAAAAACTAGAATTCTGCTCAATTACCATATTTTTGTGTGCTATTGCCCACGCCATCCGAGTGGGTCGGGCCGCCGGACTTGGATTGCCTAAACACTTTTCGGGCAATCAATTAGGACCTAAGGAACCATAGTCACCGCCTCGCCATGATCGTTCCTTATTTTTTGCATTTTTTGGCCAAAAAATGAGAATTCAGCCCGATTACCATATTTTTGTGTGCTATCGCCCACGCCTTCCGAGTGGGTCAAGCCCCCCGGAGCCAGATCGCCTAAAATTTTTTCGGACTTTCAAATACTACCTAAGGAACCATAGTCACCGCCCCACCATGATCGTTCCTATTCCTTCGCATTTTTCAGCCAAAAAACTAGAATTCCGCGCGATTTCCATATTTTCGTGTGCTTTAGCCCACGCCTTCCAAGGGGTCCCGGGAACCCCGAACCTCGATCTCCTTAAAATATTTCGGGCCATCAAATACGACCTAAGGAACCATAGTAACCACCCCTCCATGATCATTCCTCTTTTTTTGCATTTTTCGGCCAAACAACTAGAATTTCGCGCGATTCCCATATTTTTGTGTGTTATAGCCCACGCCTTCCGAGTGGTCCCGGGACCTCCTGACCCCTATCGCCTAAAATTTTTCCGGACAATCAAATATGACCTAAGGAACCATAGTATCCACCCCGCCATGATAGTTCCTCATTTTTTGCGTTTTTCGGCCAAACAACTAGAATTTCGCGTGATTCCCATATTTTTGTGTGTTATAGCCCACGCCTTCCGAGTGGTCCCGGGACCTCCGGACCCCTATCGCCTAATATTTTTCCGGACTATCAAATAAGACCAATGGAACCATAGTCACCGCCCTGCCAAGAGCTTTCCACATTTTTTGCATGTTACTGAAAAAGACTTAGAATTACGCCCGATTCCCATATTTTAGTGTGCTATACCAACGCATTTCGAGTGGTCCCAAGAGCCGCGGACCACGATCGCCTAAAATTTATCCGGGCAATCAAATACGACCTAAGGAACCATAGTATCCGCCCCGCCATGATCGTTCCTTATTTTTTGCGTTTTTCGGCCAAACAACTAGAATTCCGCGCGATTCCCATATTTTCCTGTGCTATAGCCCGCGCCTTCCGAGTGGGTCATGCCCCCGGCACTCGGACCACCTAAAAAGTTTTTGGGCCATCAAAATATACCTAAGGAACCATATTCACCTTCCCGCCATGATCGTTTCTCATTTTTTGCATTTTTCGGCCAAACAACTAGAATTCCGCCCGATTCCCATATTTTCGTATGCTATACCCACGCCTTACAAGTGGTCCCGGGTCTCCGAACCCCTATCGCCTAAAATTTTTCCGGACTATCAAATAAGACCTAAGGAACCATAGTCACCGCCTAGCCATGATCGTTCCTTATTTTTTGCGTTTTTCGGCGAAACAACTAGAATTCCGCGCGATTCCTATATTTTCGTGTCCTATAGCCCACACCTTCCAAGTGAACCCGGGAACTCTGGACCCCTATCTCCTAAAATTTTTCCGGACTATCAAATACGACCTAAGGAACCATAGTCACCGCCCAGCCATGATCATTCCTCATTTGTTGCATTTTTCGGCCAAAAAAATAGAATTCCGCTCGATTACAATATTTTTGTGTGCTATTGCCCACCCTTCCAAGTGGTTCCGGGACCCCCGGACCCCGATCACCTAAAATTTTTCCGGGCCGTCAAATACGACCTAAGGAACCATAGTAACCGCCCCGCCATCATCGTTTCTCATTTTTTGCATTTTTCGGCCAAAAAACAAGAATTATGCCCGATTCCCATATTTTCGTGTGTTATACCCACGCCTTCCAAGTGGTCCCGGGTGCCGCGGACCCCGATCGCCTAAAATTTTTCCGGACTATCAAGTACGACCTAAGGTACCATATTCCCCGCCTCACCATGATCGTTCCAAATGCTTTGCATTTTTTGGCCAAAAACTAGAACTCCGCGCGATTTGCATATTTTAGTGTGCTATAGCTTACGGCTTCCGAGTGGTCCCGGGAGCTGTGGACCCCGATCGCCTAAAGTTTTCCGGGCCATCAAATACGACCTAAGGAACCATAGTCACCGCCCCACCATGATCGTTCCTCATTTATTGCATTTTTCGGCCAAAAAACTAGAATTCCGCTCGATTACCATATTTTTGTGTGCTATTGCCCACGCCTTCCGAGTGGGCCGGGCCGCCGGACTCGGATGGCCTAAAAACTTTTCGGGCCATCAATTAGGACCTAAGGAACCATAGTCACCGCCTCGCCATGATCGTTCCTCATTTTTTGCATTTTTTGGCCAAAAAACGAGAATTCCGCCCGATTCCCATATTTTTGTGTGCTATCGCCCACGCCTTCCGAGTGGGTCGGGACCCCGGAGCCGGATCGCCTAAAAATTTTCCGGACTATCAAATACGACCTAAGGAACCATAGTCACCGCCCCGCCATGATCGTTCCTAGTCTTTTGCGTTTTTCAGCCAAAAAACTAGAATTCCGCGCGATTTCCATATTTTCGTGTGCTTTAGCCCACGCCTTCCAAGGGGTCCCGGGAACCCCGAACCCCGATCGCCTAAAAATTTTTCGGGCCATCAAATACGACCTAAGGAACCATAGTAACCACCCCGCCATTATCTTACCTCATTTTTTGCATTTTTTGGCCAAACAACTAGTATTTCACCTGATTCCCATATTTTCGTGTGCTATACCCACGCATTCCGAGTGGTCCCAAGAGCCGCGGACCCCGATCAACTAAAATTTTTCCGGACTATCAAATAAGACCTAAGGAACCATAGTCACCACCCAGCCATGATCGTTCCTATTTTTTGGCCAAACAACTAGAATTCCGAACGATTCCCATATTTTTGTGTGCTATAATAGCCCACGCCTTCCAAGTGAACCCGGGAACTTCGGACCCCTATCGCCTAAAATTTTTCCGGACTATCAAATACGACCTAAGGAACCATAGTCACCGCCCAGCCATGATCATTCCTCATTTGTTGCGTTTTTAGGCCAAAAAACTAGAATTATGCCCGATTCCCATATTTCGTGTGCTATACTCACGCCTTCCAAGTGGTCTGGGGAGCCGCGGACGCCGATCGCCTAAAATTTTTCCGGACTATCAAATACGACCTAAGGTACCATAGTCCACGCCCCACCATGATTGTTCCAAATGCTTTGCATTTTTCGGCCAAAAAACTAGAACTCCGCGCGATTTGCATATTTTCGTGTGCTATAGCTTACGCCTTGCGAGTGGTCCCGGGAGCCGTGGACCCCGATCACCTAAAATTTTTCCGGGCCATCAAATATGACCTAAGGAACCATAGTAACCGCCCCGCCATCATCCTTTCTCATTTTTTGCATTTTTCGGCCAAAAAACTAGAATTACGCCCAATTCCCATATTTTTGTGTGCTATACCCACGCCTTCCAAGTGGTCCGGGGAGCCGCGGACCCCGATCGCCTAAAAATTTTTCGGACTATCAAATACGACCTAAGGTACCATAGTCACCGCCCCACGATGATCGTTCCAAATGCTTTGCATTTTTCAGCCAAAAAACTAGAACTCCGCGCGATTTGCATATTTTCGTGTGCTCTAGCTTACGCCTTCCGAGTGGTCCCGGGATCCATGGACCCCGATCGCCTAAAATTTTTCGGGAAATCAAATACGACCTAAGGAACCATAGTCACCGCCTCGCGATGATCGTTCCTCATTTTTTGCATTTTTTGGCCAAAAAACTAGAATTCCGCCCGATTCTCATATTTTTGTGTGCTATCGCCCACGCCTTCCGAGTGGGTCGGGCCCCCGGAGCCGGATCGCCTAAAAATTTTCCGGACTATCAAATACGACCTAAGGAACCATAGTCACCACCACGCCATGACCGTTCCTAGTCTTTTGCATTTTTCAGCCAAAAAACTAGAATTCCGCGCGATTTCCATATTTTCCTGTGCTTTAGCCCACGCCTTCAAAGGGGTCCCGGGAACCCCGAACCCCGATCGCCTAAAACTTTTTCGGGCCGTCAAATACGACCTAAGGAACCATAGTAACCACCTCGCCATTATCGTTCCTCATTTTTTGCATTTTTCGTCCAAACAACTAGAATTCCGCGCGATTCCCATATTTTTGTGTGTTATAGCCCACGCCTTCTGAGTGGTCCCGGGACCTCCTGACCCCTATCGCCTAAAATTTTTCCGGACTATCAAATACGACCTAAGGAACCATAGTATCCGCCCCGCCATGATCGTTCCTCATTTTTTGCATTTCTCGGCCAAACAACTAGAATTCCGCGCGATTCCCATATTTTTGTGTGTTATAGCCCATGCCTTCCGAGTGGACCCGGGACCTCCGGACCCCTATCGCCTAATATTTTTCCGGACTATCAAATAAGACCAAAGGAACCATAGTCACCGCCCTGCCAAGATCTTTCCATATTTTTTGCATGTTACTGAAAAAGACCTAGAATTTCACCCGATTACCATATTTTCGTGTGCTATACCCACGCATTCCGAGTGGTCCCAAGAGCCGCGGACCCCGATCGCCTAAAATTTTTCCGGGCAATTAAATATGACCTAAGGAACCATAGTATCCGCCCCGCAATGATCGTTCCTTATATTTTGCGTTTTTCGGCCAAACAACTAGGATTCCCAGCGATTCCCATATTTTCGTGTGCTATAGCCCATGCCTTCCGAGTGGGCCGTGCCCCCCGCACTCGGATCACCAAAAAAATTTTCCGGACTATCAAATAAGACCTAAGGAACCATAGTCACCTTCCCGCCATGATCATTTCTCATTTTTTTCATTTTTCGGCTAAACAACTAGAATTTCGCCCGATTCCCATATTTTTGTGTGCTATACCCTCGCCTTACAAGTGGTCCCAGGTCTCCGGACACCTATCGCCTAAAATTTTTCCGGACTATCAAATAAAACCTAAGGAACCATAGTCACCGCCCAGCCATGATCGTTCCTTAGTTTTTGCGTTTTTCGGCCAAACAACTAGAATTCCGCGCGATTCCCATATTTTTGTGTGTTATAGCCCACACCTTCCGAGTGGTCCCGGGACCTCAGGACCCCTATCGCCTAAAATTTTTCCGGACTATCAAATACGACCTAAGGAACCATAGTCACCGCCCAGCCATGATCATTCCTCATTTGTTGCGTTTTTTGGCCAAAAAACTAGAATTCCGCCCGATTACAATATTTTTGTGTGCTATTGCCCACCCTTCCCAGTGGTTCCGGGACCCCCGGACCCCGATCGCCTAAATTTTTTCCGGGCTGTCAAATACGACCTAAGGAACCATAGTAACCGCCACACCATCATCGTTTCTCATTTTTTGCATTTTTCGGCCAAAAAACTAGAATTACGCCCGATTCCCATATTTTCGTGTGCTATACCCACGCCCTCCAAGTGGTCCGGGAAGCCGCGGACCCCGATCGCCTAAAATTTTTCCGTACTATCAAATACGACCTAAGGTACCAAAGTCACCGCCCCATCATGATCGTTCCAAATGCTTTGCATTTTTCGGCCAAAAAACTAGAACTCCGCGCGATTTGCATATTTTAGTGTGCTATAGCTTACACCTTCCGAGTGGTCCCGGGAGCCATGGACCCCGATCGCCTAAAATTTTCCGGGCCATCAAATACGACCTAAGGAACCATAGTCACCGCCCCGCCATTATCGTTCCTCATTTATTGCATTTTTTGGCCAAAAAACTAGAATTCCGCTCGATTACCATATTTTTGTGTGCTATTGCCCACACCTTCCGAGTGGGCCGGGCCGCCGGACTCGGATCGCCTAAAAAATTTTCGGGCCATGAATTAGGACCTAAGGAACCATAGTAACCACCCAGCCATGATCGTTCCTCATTTTTTGCGTTTTTCGGCCAAACAACTAGAATTCCGCGTGATTCCCATATTTTTGTGTGTTATAGCCCACGCCTTCCGAGTGGTCCTGGGACCTCCTGACCCCTATCGCCTAAAAATTTTCCGGACTCTCAAATACGACCTAAGAAACCATAGTATCCACCCCGCCATGATCGTTTCTCATTTTTTGCATTTTTCGGCCAAACAACTAGAATTCCGCCCGATTCCCATATTTTCGTGTGTTATACCCACGCCTTACAAGTGGATCCGGGTCTCCGGACCCCTATCGCCTAAAACTTTTCCGGACTATCAAATAATACCTAAGGAACCATAGTCACCGCCCAGCCATGATCGTTCCTTATTTTTTGCGTGTTTCGGCCAAACAACTAGAATTCCGCGCGATTCCCTTATTTTGTGTGTTATAGCCCACACCTTCCGAGTGGTCCCGGGACCTCAGGACCCCTATCGCCTAAAATTTTTCCGGACTATCAAATACGACCTAAGGAACCATAGTCACCGCCCAGCCATGATCATTCCTCTTTTGTTGCGTTTTTCGGCCGAAAAACTAGAATTCCGCCCGATTACAATATTTTTGTGTGCTATTGCCCACCCTTCCCAGTGGTTCCGGGACCCCCGGACCCCAATCGCCTAAAATTTTTCTGGGCTGTCAAATACGACCTAAGGAACCATAGTTACAGCCCCGCCATCATCGTTTCTCATTTTTTGCATTTTTCGGCCAAAAAACTAGAATTACGCCCGATTCCCATATTATCGTGTGCTATACCCACGCCTTCCAAGTGGTCCGGGGAACCGCGGACCCCGATCGCCTAAAAATTTTCCGGACTATCAAATACGACCTAAGGTACCATAGTCATCGCCCCACCATGATCGTTCCAAATGCTTTGCATTTTTCGGCCAAAAAACTAGAACTCCGCGCGATTTGCATATTTTCGTGTGCTATAGCTTACGCCTTCCGAGTGGTCCCGGGAGCCATGGACCCCGATCGCCTAAAATTTTCCGGGCCATCAAATACGACCTAAGGAACCATAGTCACCGCCTCGCCAAGATCGTTCCTCATTTATTGCGTTTTTCGGCCAAAAAACTAGAATTCCGCTCGATTACCATATTTTTATGTGCTATTGCCCACGCCTTCCGAGTGGGCCGGGCCGCCGGACTCGGATCACCTAAAAAGTTTTTAGGCCATCAATTAGGACCTAAGGAACCATAGTCACTGCCTCGCCATAATCGTTACTCATTTTTTGCATTTTTTGGCCAAACAACTAGAATTCTGCCCGATTCTCATATTTTTGTGTGCTATCGCCCATGCCTTCCGAGTGGGTCGGGCCCCCAGGAGCCGGATCGCCTAAAAATTTTCCGGACTATCAAATACTACCTAAGGAACCATAGTCATCGCCCAGCCATGATCATTCCTCATTTGTTGCGTTTTTCGGCCAAAAAACTAGAATTCCGCCCGATTACAATATTTTTGTGTGCTATTGCCCACCCTTCCAAGTGGTTCCGGGACCCCCGGACCCCGATCGCCTAAAATTTTTTCGGGCCGTCAAATACGACCTAAGGAACCATAGTAACCGCCCCGCCATCATCGTTTCTCATTTTTTGCATTTTTCGGCCAAAAAACTAGAATTACGCCCGATTCCCATATTTTCGTGTGCTATACCCACGCCTTCCAAGTGGTCCGGGGAGCCGCAGACTCCGATCGCCTAACATTTTTCCGTACTATCAAATACGACCTAAGGTACCATAGTCACCGCCCCACCATGATCATTCCAAATGCTTTGCATTTTTCGGCCAAAAAACTAGAATTCCGCGCGATTTGCATATTTTCGTGTGCTATGGCTTACGCCTTCCGAGTGGTCCCGGGAGTCGTGGACCCCGATCTCCTAAAATTTTCCGGGTCATCAAATACGACCTAAAGAACTATAGTCACCGCCCCGCCATTATCGTTCCTCATTTATTGCGTTTTTCGGCCAAAAAACTAGAATTTCACTCGATTACCATATTTTTGTGTGCTATTGCCCACGCCTTCCGAGTGGGCCGGGCCGCCAGACTCGGATCGCCTAAAAAAATTTCGGGCCATCAATTAAGACCTAAGGAACCATAGTCATCGCCTCGCCATGTTCGTTCCTCACTTTTTGTAAATTTTGGCCATAAAACGAGAATTCCGCCTGATTCCCATATTTTTCCGGACTATCAAATATGACCTAAGGAACCATAGTCACCGCCCCGCCATGATCGTTCCTAGTCTTTTGCATTTTTCAGCCAAAAAACTAGAATTCCGTGCGATTTCCATATTTTCGTGTGCTTTAGACCACGCCTTCAAAGGGATGCCGGGAACCCCGAACCCCGATCACCTAAAAATTTGTCGGGCCATCAAATACGACCCAAGGAACCATAGTAACCACCCCGCCATGATCGTTCCTCATGTTGTGCGTTTTTCGGCCAAACAACTAGAATTTCGCCCGATTCCCATATTTTCGTGTGCTATACCCACGCATTCCGAGTGGTCCCAAGAGCCGCGGACCCCGATCGCCTAAAATTTTTCCGGACTATCAAATAAGTCCTAAGGAACCATAGTCATCGCCCAGCCATGATCGCTCCTAGTTTTTCCGTTTTTCGGCCAAAAAACTAGAATTCCGCTCGATTCCCATATTTTCGTGTCCTATAGCCCACGCCTTCCAAGTGAACCCGGGAACTCCGGACCCCTATCGCCTAAAATTTTTACGGACTATCAAATACGACCTAGGGAACCATAGTCACCGCCCAGCCATGATCATTCCTCATTTGTTGCGTGTTTCGGCCAAAAAACTAGAATTCCGCCCGATTACAATATTTTTGTGTGCTATTGCCCACCCTTCCAAGTGGTTCCGGGACCCTCGGACCCCGATCGCCTAAAAATTTTCCGGGCCATCAAATATGACCAAAGGAACCATAGTAACCGCCCCGCGATCATCGTTTCTCATTTTTTGCATTTTTCGGCAAAAAAACTAGAATTACACCCGATTCCCATATTTTCGTGTGCTATACCCACGACTTCCCAGTGGTCCGGGGAGCCGCGGACCCCGATCGCCTAAAATTTTTCCGGACTATCAAATACGACCTAAGGTACCATAGTCACCGCCCCACCATGATCGTTCCAAATGCTTTGCATTTTTCGGCCAAAAACTAGAACTCCGCGCGATTTGCATATTTTCGTGTGCTATATCTTACGCCTTCCGAGTGGTCCCGGGAGCCGTGGACCCCGATTGCCTAAAATTTTCTGGGCCATCCAATACGACCTAAGGAACCATAGTCATCGCCCCGCCATGATCGTTCCTCATTTATTGTGTTTTTCGGCCAAAAAACTAGAATTCCGCTCGATTACCATATTTTTGTGTGCTAGCCCATGCCTTCCGAGTGGGCCGGGCCGCCGGACTCGGATCACCTGAAAAATTTTTGGGCCATCAATTAGGACCTAAGGAACCATAGTCACCGCCTCGCCATGATCATTCCTCATTTTTTGCATTTTTTGGCCAAAAAAATAGAATTCCACCTGATTCCCATATTTTTGTGTGCTATCGCCCACGCCTTCCGAGTGGGTCGGGCCCCCCGGAGCCGGATCCCCTAAAAATTTTCCGGACTATCAAATATGACCTAAGGAACCATAGTCACCACCACGCCATGATCGTTCCTAGTCTTTTGCATTTTTCAGCCAAAAAACTAGAATTCCGCGCGATTTCCATATTTTCCTGTGCTTTAGCCCACGCCTTCCAAGGGGTCCCGGGAACCCCGAACCCCGATCGCCTAAAACTTTTTCGGGCCGTCAAATACGACCTAAGGAACCATAGTAACCACCTCGCCATTATCGTTCCTCATTTTTTGCATTTTTCGTCCAAACAACTAGAATTTCGCGCGATTCCCATATTTTTGTGTGTTATAGCCCACGCCTTCCGAGTGGTCCCGGGACCTCCTGACCCCTATCGCCTAAAATTTTTCCGGACTATCAAATACGACCTAAGGAACCATAGTATCCGCCCCGCCATGATCGTTCCTCATTTTTTGCATTTCTCGGCCAAACAACTAGAATTCCGCGCGATTCCCATATTTTTGTGTGTTATAGCCCATGCCTTCCGAGTGGTCCCGGGACCTCCGGACCCCTATCGCCTAATATTTTTCCGGACTATCAAATAAGACCAAAGGAACCATAGTCACCGCCCTGCCAAGATCTTTCCATATTTTTTGCATGTTACTGAAAAAGACCTAGAATTTCACCCGATTACCATATTTTCGTGTGCTATACCCACGCATTCCGAGTGGTCCCAAGAGCCGCGGACCCCGATCGCCTAAAATTTTTCCGGGCAATTAAATATGACCTAAGGAACCATAGTATCCACCCCGCCATGATCGTTCCTTATATTTTGCGTTTTTCGGCCAAACAACTAGGATTCCCAGCGATTCCCATATTTTCGTGTGCTATAGCCCACGCCTTCCGAGTGGGCCGTGCCCCCGCACTCGGATCACCAAAAAAATTTTCCGGACTATCAAATAAGACCTAAGGAACCATAGTCACCTTCCCGCCATGATCATTTCTCATTTTTTTCATTTTTCGGCTAAACAACTAGAATTCCGCCTGATTCCCATATTTTTGTGTGCTATACCCTCGCCTTACAAGTGGTCCCAGGTCTCCGGACACCTATCGCCTAAAATTTTTCCGGACTATCAAATAAAACCTAAGGAACCATAGTCACCGCCCAGCCATGATCGTTCCTTAGTTTTTGCGTTTTTCGGCCAAACAACTAGAATTCCGCGCGATTTCCATATTTTTGTGTGTTATAGCCCACACCTTCCGAGTGGTCCCGGGACCTCAGGACCCCTATCGCCTAAAATTTTTCCGGACTATCAAATATGACCTAAGGAACCATAGTCACCGCCCAGCCATGATCATTCCTCATTTGTTGCATTTTTTGGCCAAACAACTAGAATTCCGCCCGATTACAATATTTTTGTGTGCTATTGCCCACCCTTCCCAGTGGTTCCGGGACCCCCGGACCCCGATCGCCTAAATTTTTTCCGAGCTGTCAAATACGACCTAAGGAACCATAGTAACCGCCACACCATCATCGTTTCTCATTTTTTGCATTTTTCGGCCAAAAAACTAGAATTACGCCCGATTCCCATATTTTCGTGTGCTATACCTACGCCCTCCAAGTGGTCCGGGAAGCCGCGGACCCCGATCGCCTAAAATTTTTCCGTACTATCAAATACGACCTAAGGTACCAAAGTCACCGCCCCATCATGATCGTTCCAAATGCTTTGCATTTTTCGGCCAAAAAACTAGAACTCCGCGCGATTTGCATATTTTAGTGTGCTATAGCTTACACCTTCCGAGTGGTCCCGGGAGCCATGGACCCCGATCGCCTAAAATTTTCCGGGCCATCAAATACGACCTAAGGAACCATAGTCACCGCCCCGCCATTATCGTTCCTCATTTATTGCGTTTTTTGGCCGAAAAACTAGAATTCCGCTCGATTACCATATTTTTGTGTGCCCCACGCCTTCCGAGTGGGCCGGGCCACCGGACTCGGATCGCCTAAAAATATTTCGGGCCATCAATTAGGACCTAAGGAACCATAGTCACCGCCTCGCCATGATCGTTCCTCATTTTTTGCATTTTTGGCCAAAAAACTAGAATTCCGCCCGATTCACATATTTTTTGTGTGCTATCGCCCACGCCTTCCGAGTGGGTCGGGCCCCCCGGAGCCGGATTGCCTAAAAATTTTTCGGACTATCAAATACGACCTAAGGAACCATAGTCACCGCCCCGCCATGATCATTCCTAGTCTTTTGCGTTTTTCAGCCAAAAAACTAGAATTCCGCGTGATTTCCATATTTTCGTGTCCTATAGCCCACGCCTTCAAAGTGAACCCGGGAACTCCGGACCCCTATCGCCTAAAAATTTTTCGGACTATCAAATACGACCTAAGGAACCATAGTCACCGCCCAGCCATGATCATTCCTCATTTTTTGCGTTTTTCGGCCAAAAAACTAGAATTCCGCCCGATTACAAAATTTTTATGTGCTATTGCCCACCCTTCCAAGTGGTTCCGGGACCCCCGGACCCCGATCGACTAAAATATTTCCGGGCTGTCAAATACGTCCTAAGGAACCATAGTAACCGCCCCGCCATCATCGTTTCTCATTTTTTTACATTTTTCGGCCAAAAAACTAGAATTACGCCCGATTCCCATATTTTCGTGTGCTATACCCACGCCTTCCAAGTGGTCCGGGGAGCCGCGGACCCCGATCGCCTAAAATTTTTTCGGACTATCAAATACGACCTAAGGTACCATAGTCACCGCCCCACCATGATCGTTCCAAATGCTTTGCATTTTTCGGCCAAAAAACTAGAACTCCGCGCGAGTTGCATATTTTCGTGTGCTATTGCTTACGCCTTCCGAGTGGTCCCGGGAGCCGAGGACCCCGATCGCCTAAAATTTTCCGGGCCATCAAATACGACCTAAGGAACCATAGTCACCGCCCCGCCATGATCGTTCCTCATTTATTGCGTTTTTCAGCCAAAAAGCTAGAATTCCGCTCGATTACCATATTTTTGTGTGCCCCACGCCTTCCGAGTGGGCCGGGCCACCGGACTCGGATCGCCTAAAAATATTTCGGGCCATCAAGTAGGACCTAAGGAACCATAGTCACCGCCTCGCCATGATCGTTCCTCATTTTTTGCATTTTTGGCCAAACAACTAGAATTTCGCCCGATTCACATATTTTTTGTGTGCTATCGCCCACGCCTTCCGAGTGGGTCGGGCCCCCCGGAGCCGGATCGCCTAAAATTTTTTTGGACTATCAAATAAGACCTAAGGGACCATAGTCACTGCCCAGCCATGATCGTTCCTAGTCTTTTGCGTTTTTCAGCCAAAAAACTAGAAATTCGCGTGATTTCCATGTTTTCGTGTGCTTTAGCCCACGCCTTCCAAGGGGTCCCGGGAACCCCAAACCCCGATCGCCTAAAAATTTCCGGGCCATCAAATACGACCTAAGGAACCATAGTAACCACCCCGCCATGATCGTTCCTCATTTTTTGCGTTTTTTGGCCAAACAACAAGAATTCCGCCCGATTCCCATATTTTCGTGTGCTATACCCACGCATTCCGAGTGGTCCCAAGAATCGCGGACCCCGATCGCCTAAAATTTTTCCGGGCAATCAAATACGACCTAAGGAACCATATTATCCGCCCTGCCATGATCGTTCCTTATTTTTTGCATTTTTCGGCCAAACAACTAGAATTCCGCGCGATTCCCATATTTTTGTGTGTTATAGCCCACGCCTTCCGAGGGGTCCCGGGACCTCCGGACCCCGATCGCCTAAATAAATTCCGGACTATCAAATACGACCTAAGGAACCATAGTATCCGCCCCGCCATGATCGTTCCTCATTTTTTGCATTTTTCGGCCAAACAACTAGAATTTTGCCTGATTCCCATATTTTCGTGTGCTATACCCACGCATTCCGAGTAGTCCTAAGTGACGCGGACCCCTATCGCCAAAATTTTTTCCTGACGATCAAATCAGACAAAAGGAACCATAGTCACCGCCCAGCCAAGATCGTTCCTAGTTTTTTCTGTTTTTCGGCCAAAAAACTAGAATTCCGCGCTATTCCCATATTTTCGTGTCCTATAGCCCACGCCTTCCAAGTGAATCCGGGAACTACGGACCCCTATCGCCTAAAATTTTTCCGGACTATCAAATACGACCTAAGGAACCATAGTCACCGCCCAGCCATGATCATTCCTCATTTGTTGCGTTTTTCGGCCAAAAACTAGAATTCCGCCCGATTACAATATTTTTGGGTGCTATTGCCCACCCTTCCAAGTGGTTCCGGGAACCCCGGACCCCGATCGACTAAAATTTTTTGGGGCTGTCAAATACGACCTAAGGAACCATAGTAACCGCCCCGCCATCATCGTTTCTCATTTTTTGCATTTTTTGGCCAAAAAACTAGAATTACGCCCGATTCCCATATTTTCGTGTGCTATACCCACGCCTTCCAAGAGGTCCGGGGGGCCGCGGACCCCGATCGCCTAAAATTTTTCCGGACTATCAAATACGACCTAAGGTACCATAGTCACTGCCCAACCATGATCTTTCCAAATGCTTTGCATTTTTCTGCCAAAAAACTAGAACTCCGCGCGATTTGCATATTTTCGTGTGCTATAGCTTACGCCTTCCGAATGGTCCCGGGAGCCGAGGACCCCGATCGCCTAAAATTTTTTGGGCCATCAAATATGACCTAAGGAACAATAGTCACCGCCCCGCCATGATCGTTCCTCATTTATTGCGTTTTTCGGCCAAAAAATAGAATTCCGCTCGATTACCATATTTTTGTGTGCCCCACGCCTTCCGAGTGGGCCGGGCCGCCGGACTCGGATCGCCTAAAATATTTTTGGGCCATCAATTAGGACCTAAGGAACCATAGTCACCGCCCCACCATGATCATTCCTAGTCTTTTGCATTTTTCAGCCAAAAAATTAGCATTCCGCGCGATTTCCATATTTTCGTGTGCTTTAGCCCACGCCTTCAAAGGGGTCCCGGGAACCCCGAACCCCGATCGTCTAAAACTTTTCCGGGCCATCAAATACGACCTAAGGAACCATAGTAACCACCCCCGCCATGATCGTTCCTCATGTTTTGCGTTTTTCGGCCAAACAACTAGAATTTCGCCCGATTCCCATATTTTCGTGTACTATACCCACGCATTCCGAGTGGTCCCAAGAGCCGCGGACCCCGATCGCTTAAAATTTTTCCAGACTATCAAATAAGACCTAAGGAACCATATTCACCGCTCAGCCATGATCGTTCCTACTTTTTTTCCATTTTTTGGCCAAAAAACTAGAATTCCGCGCTATTCCCATATTTTCGTGTCCTATAGCCCACGCCTTCCAAGTGAATCCGGGAACTCCGGACCCCTAACGCCTAAAATTTTTACGGACTATCAAATACGACCTAAGGAACCATAGTCACCGCCCAGCCATGATCATTCCTCATTTGTTGCGTTTTTCGGCCCAAAAACTAGAATTCCGCCCGATTACAATATTTTTGTGTGTTATTGCCCACCCTTCCAAGTGGTTTCGGGACCCCCGGACCCTGATCGCCTAAAATTTTTCCGGGCTGTCAGCTATGACCTAAGGAACCATAGTAACCGCCCCGCGATCATCGTTTCTCATTTTTTGCATTTTTCGGTCGAAAAACTAGAATTACGCCGGATTCCCATATTTTCATGTGCTATACCCACGCCTTCCAAGTGGTCCGGGGAGCCGCGGACCCCGATCGACTAAAACTTTTCCGGACTATCAAATACGACCTAAGGAACCATAGTCACCGCCCCGCCATGATCATTCCTAGTCTTTTGCATTTTTTGGCCAAACAACTAGAATTCCGCGCGATTCCATATTTTCGTGTGCTTTAGCCCACGCCTTACGAGGGGTCCCGGGACCACCGGACCCCGATCGCCTAAAAATTTTTCGGACTATCAAATATGACCTAAGGAACCATAGTATCCGCCCCGCCATGATCGTTCCTCATTTTTTGCATTTTTCGGCCAAACAACTAGAATTTCGCTCGATTCCCATATTTTCGTGTGCTATACCCACGCATTCTGAGTGGTCCCAAGAGACGCGGACCCCGATAGCCTAAAATTTTTCCGGACTATCAAATAAGACCTAAGGAACCATAGTCACCGCCCAGCCATGATCGTTCCTAGTTTTTTCTATTTTTGGCCAAAAAACTAGAATTCCGCGCGATTCCCATATTTTCGTGTCCTATAGCCCACGCCTTCAAAGTGAACCCGGGAACTCCGGACCCCTATCGCCTAAAAATTTTCCGGACTATCAAATACGACCTAAGGAACCATAGTCACCGCCCAGCCATGATCATTCCTCATTTGTTGCGTTTTTCGGCCAAAAAACTAGAATTCCGCCCGATTACAATATTTTTGTGTGCTATTGCCCACCCTTCCAAGTGGTTCCGGGACCCCCGGACCCCGATCGACTAAAATATTTCCGGGCCGTCAAATACGTCCTAAGGAACCATAGTAACCGCCCCGCCATCATCGTTTCTCATTTTTTGCATTTTTCGGCCAAAAAACTAGAATTACGCCCGATTCCCATATTTTCGTGTGCTATACCCACGCCTTCCAAGTGGTCCGGGGAGCCGCGGACCTCGATCGCCTAAAATTTTTCCGGACTATCAAATACGACCTAAGGTACCATAGTCACCGCCCCACCATGATCGTTCCAAATGCTTTGCATTTTTCGGCCAAAAAACTAGAACTCCGCGCGAGTTGCATATTTTCGTGTGCTATTGCTTACGCCTTCCGAGTGGTCCCGGGAGCCGTCGACCCACGCCTTCCGAGTGGGCCAGGCCGACGGACTCGGATCGCCAAAAAAATTTTCGGGCCATCAATTACGACTTAAGGAACCATAGTCACCGTCTCGCCATGATCGTTCCTCATGTTTTGCATTTTTGGCCAAAAAACTAGAATTCCGCTCGATTACCATATTTTTGTGTGCTATTGCCCACGCCTTCCGAGTGGGCCGGGCCGCCGGACTCGAATCGCCTAAAAAATTTTCGGGCCATCAATTAGGACCTAAAGAACCATAGTCACCGCCTCGCCATGATCGTTTCTCATTTTTTGCATTTTTTGGCCAAAACACAAGAATTCCGCCCGATTCCCATATTTTTGTGTGCTATCGCCCACGCCTTCCGAGTGGGTCGGGCCCCCGGAGCCGGATCGCCTAAAATTTTTCCGGACTATCAAATACGACCTAAGGAACCATAGTCACCGCCCCGCCATGATCGTTCCTAGTCTTTTGCGTTTTTCAGCCAAAAACTAGAATTCCGCGCGATTTCCATATTTTCGTGTGCTTTAGCCCACGCCTTCCAAGGGGACCCGGGAACCTCGAACCCCGATTGCCTAAAAATTTTCCGGGCCATCAAATACGACCTAAAGAACCATAGTAACCACCCCGCCATGATCGTTCCCCATTTCTTGCGTTTTTCGGCCAAACAACTAGAATTCCACGCGATTCCCATATTTTTGTGTGTTATAGCCCACGCCTTCCGAGTGGTCCCGGGACCTCCTGACCCCTATCGCCTAAAATTTTTCCGGACTATCAAATACGACCTAAGGAACCATAGTATCTGCCCCGCCATGATCGTTCCTCATTTTTTGCATTTTTCGGCCAAACAACTTAAATTCTGCGCGATTCCCATATTTTTGTGTGTTATAGCCCACGCCTTCCGAGTGGTCCCGGGACCTCCGGACCCCTATCGCCTAATATTTTTCCGGACTATCAAATAAGACCAAAGGAACCATAGTCACCGCCCTTCCAAGATCTTTCCACATTTTTTGCATGTTACTGAAAAAGACCTAGAATTTCGCCCGATTCCCATATTTTCGTGTGCTATACCCACGCATTCCGAGTGGTCCCAAGAGCCGCGGACCCCGATCGCCAAAAATTTTTCCGGGCAATCAAATACGACCAAAGGAACCATATAATCCGCCCTGCCATGATCGTTCCTTATTTTTTGCATTTTTCGGCCAAACAACTAGAATTCCGCGCGATCCCATATTTTTGTGTGTTAGCCCACACCTTCCGAGGGGTCCCGGGACCTCCGGGACCTCCGGACCCCGATCGCCTAAAAATTTTCCGGACTATCAAATACGACCTAAGGAACCATAGTATCCGCCCCGCCATGATCGTTCCTCATTGTTTGCGTTTTTCGGCCAAACAACTAGAATTTCGCCCGATTCCCATATTTTCGTGCGCTATACCCACGCATTCCGAGTGGTCCCAAGAGACGCGGACCTCTATCGCCTAAAATTTTTCCGGACTATCATATAAGACCTAAGGAACCATAGTCACCGCCCAGCCATGATCGTTCCTAGTTTTTTCCGTTTTTCGGCCAAAAAACTAGAATTCCGCGCGATTCCCATATTTTCGTGTCCTATAGCCCACGCCTTCCAAGTGAACCCGGGAACTCCGGACCCCTATCGCCTAAAATTTTTCCGGACTATCAAATACGACCTAAGGAACCATAGTCACCGCCCAGCCATGATCATTCCTCATTTGTTGCGTTTTTCGGCCAAAAAACTAGAATTTCCGCCCGATTACAATATTTTTGTGTGCTATTGCCCACGCCTTCCGAGTGGGCCGGGCCGCCGGACTCGGATCGCCTAAAAAATTTTCGGGCCATCAATTAGGACCTAAGGAACCATAGTCACCGCCTCGCCATGATCGTTTCTCATTTTTTGCATTTTTTGGCCAAAAAACTTGAATTCCGCCCGATTCCCATATTTTTGTGTACTATCGCCCACGCCTTCCGAGTGGGTCGGGCCCCTCGGAGACGGATCGCCTAAAAATTTTCCAGACTATCAAATATGACCCAAGGAATCATAGTCACCGCCCCGCTATGATCGTTCCTAGTCTTTTGCGTTTTTCAGCCAAAAAACTAGAATTCCGCGCGATTTCCATATTTTCGTGTGCTTTAGCCCACGCCTTCCAAGGGGTCCCGGGAGCCGTGGACGCCGATCGCCTAAAATTTTTCGGGCCATCAAATACGACCTAAGGAACCATAGTCACCGCCCCGCCATGATTGTTCCTCATTTATTGCGTTTTTCGGCCAAAAAACTAGAATTCCGCTCGATTATCATATTTTTGTGTGCTATTGCCCACGCCTTCCGGTGGGCCAGGCCGCCGGACTCGGATCGCCTAAAAATTTTTCGGGCCATCAATTACGACCTAAGGAACCATAGTATCCGCCCCGCCATGATCGTTCCTCATTTTTTGCGTTTTTCGGCCAAACAACTAGAATTCCGCGCGATCCCATATTTTTGTGTGTTATAGCCCACGCCTTCCGAGTGGTCCCGGGTCTCCGGACCCCTATCGCCTAAAATTTTTCCGGACTATCAAATAAGACCTAAGGAACCATAGTCACCGCCCAGCCATGATCGTTCCTAGTTTTTTCCGTTTTTCGGCCAAAAAACTAGAATTCCGCGCGATTCCCATATTTTCGTGTCCTATAGCCCACGCCGTCCAAGTGAACCCGGGAACTCCAGACCCCTATCGCCTAAAATTTTTCCGTACTATCAAATACGACCTAAGGAACCATAGTCACCGCCCATCCATGATCATTCCTCATTTGTTGCGTTTTTCGGCCAAAAAACTAGAATTCCGCCCGATTACAATATTTTTGTGTGCTATTGCCCACCCTTCCAAGTGGTTCCGGGACCCCCGGACCCCGTTCGCCTAAATCCGGGCCGTCAAATACGACCTAAGGAACCATAGTAACCGCCCCGCAATCATCGTTTCGCATTTTTTGCATTTTTCGGCCAAAAAACTAGAATTACGCCCGATTCCCATATTTTTGTGTGCTATCCCCCACGCCTTCCGAGTGGGTCGGGCCCCCCGGAGCCGGATCACCTAAAAATTTTCCGGACAATCAAATACGACCTAAGGAACCATAGTCACTGCCCCGCCATGATCCTTCCTAGTCTTTTGCGTTTTTCTGCCAAAAAACTAGAATTCCGCGCGATTTCCATATTTTCCTGTGCTTTAGCCCATGCCTTCCAAGGGGTCCAGGGAACCCCGATCGCCTAAAAATTTTCCGGGCCATCAAATACGACATAAGGAACCATAGTAACCACCCCGCCATGATCGTTCCTCATTTTTTGCGTTTTTCGGCCAAACAACTAGAATTCCGCGCGATTCCCATATTTTTGTGTGTTATAGCCCACGCCTTCCAAGGGTTTCCGGGAACCCCGAACCCTGATCGCCTAAAAATTTTCCGGGCCATCAAATACGACCTAAGGAACCATAGTAACTACCCTGCCATGATCGTTCCTCATTTT
Source organism: Nicotiana tomentosiformis (assembly GCF_000390325.3). NCBI lineage: Eukaryota > Viridiplantae > Streptophyta > Magnoliopsida > Solanales > Solanaceae > Nicotiana > Nicotiana tomentosiformis. The sequence goes on from NW_027174587.1 coordinate 164,613, forward strand.
TTGCATTTTTCGGCCAAACAACTAGAATTCCGCACGATTCCCATATTTTTGTGTGTTATAGCCCACGCCTTCCGAGTGGTCCCGGGACCTCCTGACCCCTATCGCCTAAAATTTTTCCGGACTATCAAATACGACCTAAGGAACCATAGTATCCGCTCCGCCATGATCGTTCCTCATTTATTGCGTTTTTCGGCCAAAAAACTAGAATTCCGCTCGATTACAAAATTTTTGTGTGCCCCACGACTTCCGAGTGGGCCGGGCCGCCTGACTCGGATCGCCTAAAAAAAATTCGGGCCATCAATTAGGACCTAAGGAACCATAGTCACCGCCTCGCCAAGATCGTTCCTCATTTGTTTGCATTTTTTGGCCAAAAAACTAGAATTCCGCCCGATTCCCATATTTTTGTGTGCTATCCCCCACGCCTTCCGAGTGGGTCGGGCCCTAAAAATTTTCTGGACTATCAAAAATGACCTAAGGAACCATAGTCACCGCCCCGCCACGCTCCTTCCTAGTCTTTTGCATTTTTCAGCCAAAACACTAGAATTCCGCGCGATTTCCATATTTTCGTGTGCTTTAGCCCATGCCTTCCAAGGGGTCCCGGGAACCCCGAACCCCGATCGCCTAAAAATTTTCCGGGCCATCAAATACGACCTAAGGAACCATAGTAACCACCCCGCCATGATCGTTCCTCATTTTTTGCATTTTTCGGCCAAACAACTAGAATTCCGCGTGATTCCCATATTTTTGTGTGTTATAGCCCACGCCTTCCGAGTGGTCCCGGGACCTCCGGACCCCTATCGCCTAATATTTTTCCGGACTATCAAATAAGACCAAAGGAACCATAGCCACCGCCCAGCCAAGATTTTTCCACATTTTTTGCATGTTACTGAAAAATACCTAGAATTTTGCCTGATTCCCATATTTTCGTGTGCTATACCCACGCATTCCGAGTGGTCCCAAGAGCCGCGGACCCCGATCGCCTAACATTTTTTCGGGCCATCAAATACGACATAAGTAACCATAGTAACCACCCCTCCATGATCGTTCCTCATTTTTTGCGTTTTTCGGCCAAACAACTAGAATTTCGCGCGATTCCCATATTTTTGTGTGTTATAGCCCACGCCTTCCAAGTGAACCCGGGAAATCCGGACACTTATCGCCTAAAATTTTTCCGGACTATCAAATACGACCTAAGGAACCATAGTCACCGCCCAGCCATGATCATTCCTCATTTGTTGCGTTTTTCGGCCAAAAAACTAGAATTCTGCCCGATTACAATATATTTGTGTGCTATTGCACACGCCTTCCGAGTAGTCCCGGGACCTCCGGACCCCTATCGCCTAAATTTTTTCTGGACTATCAAATACGACCTAAGGAACCATAGTATCCGCCCCGCCATGATCGTTCCTCATTTTTTGCGTTTTTCGGCCAAGCAACAAGGATTCCGCGCCATCCGAGTGGTCCCGGGTCTCCGGACTCCTATCGCCTAAAATTTATCCGGACTATCAAATAAGACCTAAGGAACCATAGTCACCGCCCAGCCTTGATCGTTCCTAGTTTTTTCTATTTTTCGGCCAAAAAACTAGAATTCCGCGCGATTCCCATATTTTCGTGTCCTATAGCCCACGCCTTCCAAGTGAACCCAGGAACTCCAGACCCCTATCGCCTAAAATTTTTCCGGACTATCAAATGCGACCTAAGGAACCATAGTCACCGCCCAGCCATGATCATTCCTCATTTGTTGCGTTTTTCGGCCAAAAAACTAGAATTCCGCCCGATTACAATATTTTTGTGTGGTATTGCCCACCCTTCCAAGTGGTTCCGGGACCCCCGGACCCCGATCGCCTAAAAGTTTTTTGTGGCATCAAATACGACCTAAGGAACCATAGTAACCGCCCCGCCATCATCGTTTCTCATTTTTTGCATTTTTCGGCCAAAAAACTAGAATTACGCCCGATTCCCATATTTTTGTGTGCTATACCCTCGCCTTCCAAGTGGTCCGGGGAGCAGCAGACCTCGATCGCCTAAAATTTTTCCGGACTATCAAATAAGACCAAAGGAACCATAGTCACCGCCCAGCCATGATTATTCCTCATTTGTTGCATTTTTCGGCCAAAAAACTAGAATTCCGCCCGATTACAATATTTTTGTGTGCTATTGCCCACCCTTCCAAGTGGTTCCGGGACTCCCAGACCCCGATCGCCTAAAATTTTTCCGGGCCCTCAAATACGACCTAAGGAACCATAGTAACCGCCCCGCCATCATCGTTTCTCATTTTTTGCATTTTTCGGCCAAACAACTAGAATTCCGCGCGATTCCCATATTTTTGTGTGTTATAGCCCACGCCTTCCGAGTGGTCCCGGGTCCTCCGGACCCCTATCGCCTAATATTTTTCCGGACTATCAAATAAGACCAAAGGAACTATAGTCACCGCCCTGCCAAGATTTTTCCACATTTTTTGCATGTTACTGAAAAAGACCTAGAATTTTGCCCGATTCCCATATTTTCGTGTGCTATACCCACGCATTCCGAGTGGTCCCAAGAGCCGCGGACCCCGATCGCCTAACATTTTTCCGGGCCATCAAATACGACATAAGGAACCATAGTAACCACCCCGCCATGATCGTTCCTCATTTTTTGCGTTTTTCGGCCAAACAACTAGAATTCCGCGCGATTCCCATATTTTTGTGTGTTATAGCCCACGCCTTCCAAGTGAACCCGGGAAATCCGGACACTTATCGCCTAAAATTTTTCCGGACTATCAAATACGACCTAAGGAACCATAGTCACCGCCCAGCCATGATCATTCCTCATTTGTTGCATTTTCGGCCAAAACACTAGAATTCCGCCCGATTACAATATATTTTTGTGCTATTGCCCACGCCTTCCGAGTGGTCCCGGGACCTCCGGACCCCTATCGCCTAATATTTTTCTGGACTATCAAATAAGACCAAAGGAATCATAGTCACCGCCCTACCAAGATTTTTCCACATTTTTTGCATGTTACTGAAAAAGACCTAGAATTTTTCCCGATTCCCATATTTTCATGTGCTATACCCACGCATTCCGAGTGGTCCCAAGAGCCGCGGACCCCGATCGCCTAACATTTTTCCGGGCAATCAAATACGACCTAAGGAACCATAGTATCCGCCCCGCCATGATCATTCCTTATTTTTTGCGTTTTTCGGCCAAACAACTAGAATTCCGCGCGATTCCCATATTTTTGTGTGTTATAGCCCACACCTTCCGAGTGGTACCGGGACCTCCGGACCCCTATCGCCTAAAATTTTTCCGGACTATCAAATACGACCTAAGGAACCATAGTATCCGCCCCGCCATGATCGTTCCTCACTTTTTTACGTTTTTCGGCCAAACAACTAGAATTCCGCGCGATTCCCATATTTTCGTGTCCTATAGCCCACGCCTTCCAAATGAACCCGGGAAATCCGGACACCTATCGCCTAAAATTTTTTCGGACTATCAAATACGACCTAAGGAACCATAGTCAACCCCCAGCCATGATCATTCCTCATTTGTTGCGTTTTTCCGCCAAAAAACTAGAATTCCGCCCGATTCCCATATTTTCGTGTGCTATACCCACTCCTTCCAAGTGGTCCGGGGAGCCACGGACCCCGATCGCCTAACATTTTTCCGGACTATCAAATACGACCTAAGCTACCATAGTCACCGCCCCACCATGATCGTTCCAAATGCTTTGCATTTTTCGGCCAAATAACTAGAACTCCGCACGATTTGCATATTTTCGTGTGCTATAGCTTACGCCTTCCGAGTGGTCCTGGGAGCCATGGACCCCGATCGCCTAAAATTTTCCGGGCCATCAAATACGACCTAAGGAACCATAGTCACCGCCCCGCCATGATCGTTCCTCATTTATTGTGTTTTTCCGCAAAAAAACTAGAATTCCGCTCGATTACCATATTTTTGTGTGCCCAACGCCTTCCGAGTGGGCCGGGCCGCCGGACTCGGATCGCCTAAAAAATTTTCGGGACATCAATTAGGACCTAAGGAACCATAGACACCGCCTCGCCAAGATCGTTCCTCATTTTTTTGCATTTTTTGGCCAAAAAACTAGAATTCCGCCCGATTCCCATATTTTTGTGTGCTATCCCCCACGCCTTCCGAGTTGGTCGGGCCCCCCGGAACCGGATCGCCTAAAAATTTTCCGGACTATCAAATACGACCTAAGGAACCATAGTCAATGCCCCGCCATGATCCTTCCTAGTCTTTTGCGTTTTTCAGCCAAAAAACTAGAATTCCGCGCGATTTCCATATTTTCGTGTGCTTTAGCCCATGCCTTCCAAGGGTTCCCGGGAACCCCGAACCCCGATCGCCTAAAAATTTTCCGGGCCATCAAATACGACCTAAGGAACCATAGTAACCACCCCGCCATGATCGTTCCTCATTTTTTGCGTTTTTCGGCCAAACAATTAGAATTCTGCACGATTCCCATATTTTTGTGTGTTATAGCCCACGCCTTCCAAGGGCTTCCGGGAACCCCGAACGCCGATCACCTAAAAATTTTCCGGGCCATCAAATACGACCTAAGGAACCATAGTAACTACCCTGCCATGATCGTTCCTCATTTTTTGCATTTTTCGGCCAAACAACTAGAATTTCGCGCGATTCCCATATTTTTGTGTGTTATAGTCCACGCCTTCCGAGTGGTCCCGGGACCTCCTGACCCCTATCGCCTAAAATTTTTCCGGACTATCAAATACGACCTAAGGAACCATAGTATCCGCCCCGCCATGATCGTTCCTTATTTATTGCGTTTTTCGGCCAAAAAACTAGAATTCCGCTCGATTACCATATTTTTGTGTGCCCCACGCCTTCCGAGTGGGCCGGGCCGCCGAACTCGGATCGCCTAAAAAGTTTCGGGCCATCAATTAGGACCTAAGGAACCATAGCCACCGCCTCGCCAAGATCGTTCCTCATTTTTTTGCATTTTTTGGCCAAATAACTAGAATTCCGTCCGATTCCCATATTTTTGTGTGCTATCCCCCACGCCTTTCGAGTGGGTCGGGCCCCCCGGAGCCAGATCGCCTAAAAATTTTCCGGACTATCAAATACGACCTAAGGAACCATAGTCACCGCCCCGCCATGCTCCTTCCTAGTCTTTTGCATTTTTCAGCCAAAAAACTAGAATTCTGCGCGATTTCCATATTTTCGTGTGCTTTAGCCCATGCCTTCCAAGGGGTCCCGGGAACCCCGAACCCCGATCGCCTAAAAATTTTCCGGGCCATCAAATACGACCTAAGGAACCATAGTAACCACCCCGCCATGATCGTTCCTCATTTTTTGCATTTTTCGGCCAAACAATTAGAATTCCGCGCGATTCCCATATTTTCGTGTCCTATAGCCCACGCCTTCCAAGTGAACCCGGGACCTCCGGACCCCTATCGCCTAATATTTTTCCAGACTATCAAATAAGACCAAAGGAACCATAGCCACCGCCCAGCCATGATCAATCCTCATTTTTTCCATTTTTCGGCCAAAAAACTAGAATTCCGCCCGATTACAATATTTTTGTGTGCTATTGCCCACCCTTCCAAGTGGTTCCGGGACCCCCGGACCCCGATCGCCTAAAATTTTTCCGGGCCATCAAATACGACCTAAGGAACCATAGTAACCGCACCGCCATCATCGTTTCTCTTTTTTTGCATTTTTCGGCCAAACAACTAGAATTCCGCGCGATTCCCATATTTTTGTGTGTTATAGCCCACGCCTTCCGAGTGGTCCCGGGTCCTCCGGACCCCTATCGCCTAATATTTTTCCGGACTATAAAATAAGACCAAAGGAACTATAGTCACCGCCCTGCCAAGATCTTTCCACATTTTTTGCATGTTACTGAAAAACACCTAGAATTTTGCCCGATTCCCATATTTTCGTGTGCTATACCCACGCATTCCGAGTGGTCCCAAGAGCCGCGGACCCCGATCGCCTAACATTTTTCCGGGCCATCAAATACGACATAAGGAACCATAGTAACCACCCCGCCATGATCGTTCCTCATTTTTTGCGTTTTTCGGCCAAAAAACTAGAATTCCGCGCGATTCCCATATTTTTGTGTGTTATAGCCCACGCCTTCCAAGTGAACCCGGGAAATCCGGACACTTATCGCCTAAAATTTTTCCGGACTATCAAATACGACCTAAGGAACCATAGTCACCGCCCAGCCATGATCATTCCTCATTTGTTGCGTTTTTCGGCCAAAAAACTAGAATTCCGCCCGATTACAATATATTTGTGTGCTATTGCCCACGCCTTCCGAGTGGTCCCGGGACATCCGGAACCCTATCGCCTAAATTTTTTCCGGACTATCAAATACGACCTAAGGAACCATAGTATCCGCCCCGCCATGATCGTTCCTCATTTTTTGCATTTTTTGGCCAAACAACAAGGATTCCGCGCCATCCCATATTTTTGTGTGTTATAGCCCACGCCTTCCGAGTGGTCCCGGGTCTCCGAACCCCTATCACCTAAAATTTTCCGGACTATCAAATAAGACCTAAGAAACCATAGTCACCGCCCAGCCTTGATCGTTCCTAGTTTTTTCTGTTTTTCGGCCAAAAAACTAGAATTACGCGCGATTCCCATATTTTCGTGTCCTATAGCCCACGCCTTCCAAGTGAACCCGGGAACTCCGGACCCCTATCGCCTAAAATTTTTCAGGACTATCAAATACGACATAAGGAACCATAGTCACCGCCCAGCCATGATCATTCCTCATTTGTTGCGTTTTTCGGCCAAAAAACTAGAATTCCGCCCGATTACAATATTTTTGTGTGCTATTGCCCACCCTTCCAAGTGGTTCCGGGACCCCCGGACCCCGATCGCCTAAAAATTTTTTGTGCCATCAAATACGACCTAAGGAACCATAGTAACCTCCCCGCCATCATCGTTTCTCATTTTTTGCATTTTTCGGCCAAAAAACTAGAATTACCCCCGATTCCCATATTTTCGTGTGCTATACCCTCGCCTTCCAAGTGGTCCGGGGAGCAGCAGACCCCGATCGCCTAAAATTTTTCCGGACTATCAAATAAGACCAAAGGAACCATAATCACCGCCCATCCATGATCATTCCTCATTTGTTGCATTTTTCGGCCAATAAACTAGAATTCCGCCGGATTACAATATTTTTGTGTGCTATTGCCCACCCTTCCAAGTGTTTCCGGGACCCCCAGACCCAGATCGCCTAAAATTTTTCTGGGCCGTCATATATGACCTAAGGAACCATAGTAACCGCCCCGCCATCATCGTTTCTCATATTTTGCGTTTTTCGGCCAAACGACTAGAATTCCGTGCGATTCCCATATTTTTGTGTGTTGTAGCCCACGCCTTCCGAGTGGTCCCGGGACCTCCGGACCCCTATCGCCTAATATTTTTCCGGACGATCAAATAAGACCAAAGGAATCATAGTCACCGCCCTGCCAAGATCTTTCCACATTTTTTGCATGTTACTGAAAAAGACCTAGAATTTCGCCCGATTCCCATATTTTCATGTGCTATACCCACGCATTCCGAGTGGTCCCAAGAGCCGCGGACCCCGATCGCCTAAAATTTGTCCTGTCAATCAAATACGACCTAAGGAACCATAGTATCCGCCCTGCCATGATCGTTCCTTATTTTTTGCGTTTTTCGGCCAAACAACTAGAATTCCGCGCGATTCCCATATTTTTGTGTGTTATATTTCACACCTTCCGAGTGGTCCCGGGACCTCCGGACCCCTATCGCCTAAAATTTTTCCGGACTATCAAATACGACCTAAGGAACCATAGTATCCGCCCCGCCATGATCGTTCCTCATTTTTTACGTTTTTCGGCCAAACAACTAGAATTCCGCGCGATTCCCATATTTTCGTGTCCTATAGCCCACGCCTTCCAAGTGAACCCGGGAACTCCGGACCCCTATCGCCTAAAATTTTTCAGGACTATCAAATACGACCTAAGGAACCATAGTCACCGCCCAACCATGATCATTCCTCATATGTTGCGTTTTTTGGCCAAAAAACTAGAATTCCGCCCGATTACAATATTTTTGTGTGCTATTGCCCACCCTTCCAAGTGGTTCCGGGATCCCCGGACCCCGATCGGCTACAATTTTCCCGGGCCGTCAAATACGACCTAAGGAACCATAGTAACCGCCCCGCCATCATCGTTTCTCATTTTTTGCATTTTTCCGCCAAAAAACTAGAATTACGCCCGATTCCCATATTTTCGTGTGCTATACCCACGCCTTCCAAGTGGTCTCGGGAGCAGCAGACCCCGATCGCCTAAAATTTTTCCGGACTATCAAATAAGACCAAAGGAACCATAATCACCGCCCAGCCATGATCATTCCTCATTTGTTGCATTTTTCGGCCAATAAACTAAAATTCCGCCCATTTACAATATTTTTGTGTGCTATTGCCCACCCTTCCAAGTGGTTCCGGGACCCCCGGACCCCGATCGCCTAAAATTTTTTCGGGCCGTCAAATACGACCTAAGGAACCATAGTAACCGCCCCACCATCATCGTTTCTCATATTTTGCGTTTTTCGGCCAAACAACTAGAATTCCGCGCGATTCCCATACTTTTGTGTGTTATAGCCCACGCCTTCCGAGTGGTCCCGGGACCTCCGGACCCCTATCGCCTAATATTTTTCCGGACTATCAAATAAGACCAAAGGAACCATAGTCACCGCCCTGCCAAGATCTTTCCACATTTTTTGCATGTTACTGAAAAAGACCTAGAATTTCGCCCGATTCCCATATTTTCGTGTGCTATACCCACGCATTCCGAGTGGTCCCAAGAGCCGCGGACCCCGATCGCCAAAAATTTTTCCGGGCAATCAAATACGACCAAAGGAACCATATAATCCGCCCTGCCATGATCGTTCCTTATTTTTTGAATTTTTCGGCCAAACAACTAGAATTTCGCGCGATCCCATATTTTTGTGTGTTAGCCCACACCTTCCGAGTGGTCCCGGGACCTCCGGACCCCTATCGCCTAAAATTTTTCCGGACTATCAAATACGACCTAAGGAACCATAGTATCCGCCCCGCCATGATCGTTCCTCATTTTTTACGTTTTTCGGCCAAACAACTAGAATTCCGCGCGATTCCCATATTTTCGTGTCCTATAGCCCACGCCTTCCAAGTGAACCCGGGAACTCCGGACCCCTATCGCCTAAAATTTTTCAGGACTATCAAATACGACCTAAGGAACCATAGTCACCGCCCAACCATGATCATTCCTCATATGTTGCGTTTTTTGGCCAAAAAACTAGAATTCCGCCCGATTACAATATTTTTGTGTGCTATTGCCCACCCTTCCAAGTGGTTCCGGGATCCCCGGACCCCGATCGGCTACAATTTTCCCGGGCCGTCAAATACGACCTAAGGAACCATAGTAACCGCCCCGCCATCATCGTTTCTCATTTGTTGCATTTTTCGGCCAAAAAACTAGAATTACGCCCGATTCCCATATTTTCGTGTGCTATATCCACGCCTTCCAAGTGGTCCGGGGAGCAGCAGACCCCGATCGCCTAAAATTTTTCCGGACTGTCAAATAAGACCAAAGGAAGCATAGTCACTGCCCAGCCATGATCATTCCTCATTTGTTTCATTTTTCGGCCAAAAAACTAGAATTCCTCCCGATTATAATTTTTTTGTGTGCTATTGCCCACCCTTCCAAGTGGTTCCGGGACCCCCGGACCCCGATCGCCTAAAATTTTTCCGGGCCGTCAAATACGACCTAAGGAACCATAGTAACCGCCCCGCCATCATCGTTTCTCATTTTTTGCATTTTTCGGCCAAAAAACTAGAATTACGCCCGATTCCCATATTTTCGTGTGCTATACCCACGCATTCTAAGTGGTCCTGGGAGCCGCGGACCCCGATCGCCTAAAATTTTTCCGGACTATAAAATACGACCTAAGGTACCATAGTCACCGCCCCACCATGATCGTTCCAAATGCTTTGCATTTTTCGGCCAAAAAACTAGAACTCCGCGCGATTTGCATATTTTCGTGTGCTATAGCTTACGCCTTCCGAGTGGTCCCGGGAGCCGTGGACCCCGATCGCCTAAAATTTTCCGGGCCATCAAATACGACCTAAGGAACCATAGTCACCGCCCCGCCATGATCGTTCCTCATTTATTGCGTTTTTCGGCCAAAAAACTAGAATTCCGCTCGATTACCATATTTTTGTGTGCCACGCCTTCCGAGTGGGCCGTGCCGCCGGACTCGGATCGCCTAAAAAGTTTTAGGGCCATCAATTAGGACCTAAGGAACCATAGTCACCGCCCCGCCATGATCCTTCCTAGTCTTTTGCGTTTTTCAGCCAAAAAACTAGAATTCCGCGCGATTTCCATATTTTCGTGTGCTTTAGCCCACGCCTTCCAAGTGGTCCCGGGAACCCCAAACCCCGATCGCCTAAAATATTTTCGGGCCATCAAATACGACCTAAGGAACCATAGGGGTCCCGGGAACCCCGAACCCCGATCGCCTAAAAATTTTCCGGGCCATCAAATATGACCTAAGGAACCATAGTAACCACCCCGCAATGATCGTTCCTCATTTTTTGCGTTTTTCGGCCAAACAACTAGAATTCCGCGCGATTCCCATATTTTTGTGTGTTATAGCCCACGCCTTTACGAGTGGTCCCGGGACCTCCGGACCCCGATCGCCTAAAATTTTTCCGGACTATCAAATAAGACCAAAGGAACCATAGTCACCGCCCAGCCATGATCATTCCTCATTTGTTGCATTTTTCGGCCAAAAAACTAGAATTCCGCCCGATTACAATATTTTTGTGTGCTATTGCCCACCCTTCCAAGTGGTTCCAGGACCCCCCGACCCCGATCGGCTAAAATTTTTTCGGGATGTCAAATACGACCTAAGGAACAATAGTAACCGCCCCGCCATAATCGTTCCTCATTTTTTGCGTTTTTTGGCAAAAAACTATATTTACGCCCGATTCCCATATTTTTGTGTGCTATCGCCCACGCCGCCCGAGTGGGTCGGGCCCCCCGGAGCCGGATCGTCTAAAAATTTTCCAGACTATCAAATACGACCTAAGGAACCATAGTCACCACCCCGCCATGATCGTTCCAAATGCTTTGCATTTTTCGGCCAAAAAACTAGAACTCCGCGCGATTTGCATATTTTAGTGTGCTATAGCTTACGCCTTCCGAGTGGTCCCGGAAGCCGTGGACCCCGATCGGGTAAAATTTTTCGGGCCATCAAATACAACCTAAGAAACCATAGTCACCGCCCTTCCATGATCGTTCCTCATTGTTTGCATTTTTTGGCCAAAAAACTAGAATTCCGCCCGATTACAAAATTTTGGGTGCTATTGCCCAACCTTTCAAGTGGTTCCGGGACCCCCGGACCCCGATCGCCTAAAATTTTTCCGGGCCATCAAATACGACCTAAGGAACCATAGTAATCACCCCGCCATCATCGTTTCTCATTTTTTGCATTTTTCGGCCAAAAAACAAGAATTACGCCCGATTCCTACATTTTTGTGTGCTATACCCGCGCCTTCTAAGTGGTCCGGGGAGCCGCGGACCCCGATCGCCTAAAATTTTTCCGGACTATAAAATACGACCTAAGGTACCATAGTCACCGCCCACCATGATCGTTCCAAATGCTTTGCATTTTTCGGCCAAAAAACTAGAACTCCGCGCGATTTGCATATTTTCGTGTGCTATAGCTTACGCCTTCCGAGTGGTCCCGGGAGCCGTGGACCCCAATCGCCTAAAATTTTCCGGGTCATCAAATACGACCTAAGGAACCATAGTCACCGCCCCGCCATGATCGTTCCTCATTTATTGCGTTTTTCGGCCAAACAACTAGAATTCCGCGCGATTCCCATATTTTTGTGTGCCACGCCTTCCGAGTGGGCCGTGCCGCCGGACTCGGATCGCCTAAAAAATTTTCGGGCCATCAATTAGGACCTAAGGAACCATAGTCACCGCCCCGCCATGATCCTTCCTAGTCTTTTGCATTTTTCAGCCAAAAAACTAGAATTCCGCGCGATTTCCATATTTTCGTGTGCTTTAGCCCACGCCTTCCAAGGGGTCCCTGGAACCCCGAACTCCGATCGCCTAAAAATTTTTCGGGCTATCAAATACGACCTAAGGAACCATAGTAACCACCCCGCCATGATCGTTCCTCATGTTTTGCGTTTTTCGGCCAAACAACTAGAATTCCGCGCGATTCCTATATTTTGGTGTGTTATAGCCCACGCCTTCCGAGTGATCCCGGGACCTCCTGACCCCTATCGCCTAAAATTTTTCCGGACTATCAAATACGACCTAAGGAATCATAGTATCCGCCCCGCCATGATCGTTCCTCATTTTTTTGCGTTTTTCGGCCAAACAACTAGAATTCCGTGCGATTCCCATATTTTTGTGTGTTATAGCCCACGCCTTCCGAGTGGTCCCGGGACCTCCGGACCCCGATCGCCTAGAATTTTTCCGGACTATCAAATAAGACCAAAGGAACCATAGTCACTGCCCAGCCATGATCATTCCTCATTTGTTGCATTTTTCGGCCAAAAAACTAGAATTCCGCCCGATTACAATATTTTTGTGTGCTATTGCCCACCCTTCCAAGTGGTTCCGGGACCCCCGGACCCCGATCGGCTAAAATTTTTCCGGGCCGTCAAATACGACCTAAGGAACCATAGTAACCGCCCCGCCATGATCATTCCTCATTTTTTGCATTTTTCGGCCAAAAAACTAGAATTCCGCCCGATTACAATATTTTTGTGTGCTATTGCCCACCCTTCCAAGGGGTCCCAGGAACCCCGAACCCCGATCGCCTAAAAATTTTCCGGGCCATCAAATACGACCTAAGGAACCATAGTAACCACCCCGCCATCATCGTTCCTCATTTTTTGCGTTTTTCGGCCAAACAACTAGAATTTCGCGCGATTCCCATAGTTAGCCCACGCCTTCCGAGTGGTCCCAGGACCTCCTGACCCTATCGCCTAAAATTTTTCCGGACTATCAAATACGACCTAAGGAACCATAGTATCCGCCCCGCCATGATCGTTCCTCATTTTGTGCATTTTTCGGCCAAACAACTAAAATTCCGCGCGATTCCCATATTTTTGTATGTTGTAGCCCATGCCTTCCGAGTGGTCCCGGGACCTCCGAACCCCTATCGCCTAATATTATTCCGGACTATCAAATAAGACCAAAGGAACCATAGTCACCGCCCTGCCAAGATCTTTCCATATTTTTTGCATGTTACTGAAAAAGACCTAGAATTTCGCCCGATTCCCATATTTTCGTGTGCTATACCCACGCATTCCGAGTGGTCCCAAGAGCCGCGAACCCCGATCGCCTAAACTTTTTACGGGCAATCAAATACGACCTAAGGAACCATAGTATCCGCCCCGACATGATCGTTCCTTATTTTTTGCATTTTTCGGCCAAACAACTAGAATTCCGCGCGATGCCCATATTTTTGTGTGTTATAGCCCACACCTTCCGAGTGGTCCCGGGACCTCCGGACCCCTATCGCCTAAAAATTTGCCGGACTATCAAATACGACCTAAGGAACCATAGTATCCGCCCCTCTATGATCGTTCCTCATTTTTTGCATTTTTTGGCCAAACAACTAGAATTCCGCGCGATTCCCATATTTTTGTATGTTATAGCCCACGCCTTCCGAGTGGTCCCGGGACCTCCGGACCCCTATCGCCTAATATTTTTCCGGACTATCAAATAAGACCAAAGGAACCATAGTCACCGCCCTGCCAAGAACTTTCCATATTTTTTGCATGTTACTGAAAAAGACCTAGAATTTCGCCCGATTCCCATATTTTCGTGTGCTATACCCACGCATTCCGAGTGGTCCCAAGAGCCACGGACCCCGATCGCCTAATCTTTTTATGGGCAATCAAATACGACCTAAGGAACCATAGTATCCGCCCCGCCATGATCGTTCCTTATATTTTGCGTTTTTCGGCCAAACAACTAGAATTCCGCGCGATGCCCATATTTTTGTGTGTTATAGCCCACACCTTCCGAGTGGTCCCGGGACCTCCGGACCCCTATCGCCTAAAATTTTGCCGGACTGTCAAATACGACCTAAGGAACCACAGTATCCGCCCCGCCATGATCGTTCCTCATTTTTTATGTTTTTCGGCCAAACAACTAGAATTCCGCGCGATTCCCATATTTTCGTGTCCTATAGCCCACGCCTTCCAAGTGAACCCGGGAACTCCGGACCCCTATCGCCTAAAATTTTTCCGGACTATCAAATACGACCTAAGGAACCGTAGTTACCGCCCAGCCATGATCATTCCTCATTTGTTGCATTTTTCCGCCAAAACACTAGAATTCCGCCCTATTACAATATTTTTGTGTGCTATTGCCCACCCTTCCAAGTTGTTCTGGGACCCCCGGACCCCGATCGCCTAAAATTTTTTCGGGCTATCAAATACGACCTAAGGAACCATAGTAACCGCCTCGCCATCATCATTTATCATTTTTTGCATATTTCGGCCAAAAAACTAGAATTACGCCCGATTCCCATATTTTCGTGTGCTATACCCACGCCTTCCAAGTAGTCCAGGGAGCCGCGGACCCCGATCGCCTAAAAATTTTCCGGACTATCAAATACATCCTAAGGTACCATAGTCACCGCCCCACCATGATCGTTCCAAATGCTTTGCATTTTTCGGCCAAAAAACTAGAACTCCGCGCGATTTGCATATTTTAGTGTGCTATAGCTTACGCTTTCCGAGTGGTCCCGGGAGCCGTGGACCCCGATCGCCTAAAATTTACCGGGCCATCAAATACGACCTAAGGAACCATAGTCACCGCCCCGCCATGATAGTTCCTCATTTATTGCGGTTTTCGTCCAAAAAACTAGAATTCCGCTCGATTACCATATTTTTGTGTGCTATTGCCCACGCCTTCCGAGTGGGCCGGGCCGCCGGACTCGGATCGCCTAAAATTTTTCCGGACTGTCAAATACGACCTAAGGAACCATAGTATCCTCCCCGCCGTGATCTTTCCTTATTTTTTGCATTTTTCGTCCAAAAAACTAGAATTCCGCGCGATCCCATATTTTTGTGTGTTATAGCCCACGCCTTCCGAGTGGTCCCGGGTCTCCGGACCCCTATCGCCTAAAATTTTTCCGGACTATCAACTAAGAAACCATAGTCACCTCCCAGACATGATCGTTCCTAGTTTTTTCTGTTTTTCGGCCAAAAAACTAGAATTCCGCGCGATTTCCATATTTTCGTGTCCTATAGACCACGCCATCCAAGTGAACCCGGGAACTCCGGACTCCTATCGCCTAAAATTTTTCCGGACTATCAAATACGACCTAAGGAACCATAGTCACCGCCCAGCCATGATCATTCCTCATTTGTTGCGTTTTTCCGCCAAAACACTAGAATTCCGCCCTATTACAATATTTTTGAGTGCTATTGCCCACCCTTCCAAGTTGTTCCGGGACCCCCGGACCCCGATCGCCTAAAATTTTTCCGGGCCGTCAAATACGACCTAAGGAACCATAGTAACCGCCCCGCCATCATCTTTTCTCATTTTTTGCACATTTCGGCCAAAAAACTAGAATTACGCCCGATTCCCATATTTTCGTGTGCTATACCCATGCCTTCCAAGTGGTCTAGGGAGCCGCGGACCCCGATCCCCTAAAATTTTCCCGGACTATCAAATACGTCCTAAGGTACCATAGTCACCGCCCCACCATGATCGTTCCAAATGCTTTGCATTTTTCGGCCAAAAAACTAGAACTCCGCGCGATTTGCATATTTTAGTGTGCTATAGCTTACGCTTTCCGAGTGGTCCCGGGAGCCGTGGACCCCGATCGCCTAAAATTTTCCGGGCCATCAAATACGACCTAAGGAACCATAGTCACCGCCCTGCCATGATCGTTCCTCATTTATTGCGGTTTTCGTCCAAAAAACTAGAATTCCGCTCGATTACCATATTTTTGTGTGCTATTGCCCACGCCTTCCGAGTGGGCCGGGACGCCGGACTTGGATCGCCTCAAACATTTTCGGGCCATCAATTAGGACCTAAGGAACCATAGTCAACGCCTCGCCATGATCGTTCCTCATTTTTTGCATTTTTTGGCCAAAAAACTAGAATTCCGCTCGATTCCCATATTTTTGTGTGTTATAGCCCATGCCTTCAGAGTGGTCCCGGGACCTCCTGACCCCTATCGCCTAAAAATTTTCTGGACTATCAAATATGACCTAAGGAACCATAGTATCCGCCCCGCCATGATCGTTCCTTATTTTTTGCGTTTTTCGGCTAAACAACTAGAATTCCGCGCGATTCCCATATTTTTATGTGTTATAGCCCACACCTTCCGGGTGGTCCCGGGACCTCCGGACCACTATCGCCAAAAATTTAGAATTACGCCCGATTCCCATATTTTCGTGTGCTATACCCACGCCTTCCAAGTGGTCCGGGGACCCACGCATTGCGAGTGGTCCCAAGAGCCGCGGACCTCGATCGCCTAAAATTTTTCCGGACAATCAAATACGACCTAAGGAACCATAGTATCCGCCCCGCCATGATCGTTCCTTATTTTTTGAGTTTTTCGGCCAAAAAACTAGAATTTCGCTCGATTACCATATTTTTGTGTGCTATTGCCCACGCCTTTCGAGTGGGCCGGGCCGCCGGACTCGGATCGCCTAAAAAATTTCGGGCCATCAATTAAGACCTAAGGAACCATATTCACCGCCTCGCCATGATCGTTCGTCATTTTTTGCATTTTTTTCCCAAAAAACTAGAATTCCGCCCGATTCCCATATTTTTGTATGCTATCGCCCACGCCTTCCGAGTGGGTCCGGGCCCCCGGAGCCGGATCACCTAAAACTTTTCCGGACTATCAAATACGACCTAAGGAACCATAGTCACCTCCCCGCCATGATCTTTCCTAGTCTTTTTCGTTTTTCAGCCAAAAAACTATAATTCCGCGCGATTTTCATATTTTCGTGTGCAGCCCACGCCTTCCAAGGGGTCCTGGGAACCCCGAACCAAGATCGCCTAAAATTTTTCCGGGCCATCAAATACGACCTAAGGAACCATAGTAACCACCCCGCCATGATCGTTCCTCATTTTTTGCGTTTTTCGGCCAGACAACTAGAATTCCGCTCGATTCCCATATTTTTGTGTGTTATAGCCCATGCCTTCCGAGTGGTCTCAGGACCTCCTGACCCCTATCGCCTAAAAATTTTCAGCACAATCAAATATGACCTAAGGAACCATAGTATCCGCCCCGCCATGATCGTTCCTTATTTTTTGAGTTTTTCGGCCAAAAAACTAGAATTCCGCTCGATTACCATATTTTTGTGTGCTATTGCCCACGCCTTCCGAGTGGGCCGGGCCGCCGGACTCGGATCGCCTAAAAATATTTCGGGCCATCAATTAAGACCTAAGGAACCATAGTCACCACCTCGCCATGATCTTTCCTCATTTTTTGCATTTTTTGGCCAAAAAACTGGAATTTCGCCCGATTCCCATATTTTTGTATGCTATCGCCCACGCCTTCCGAGTGGTTCCGGGCCCCCGGAGCCGGATCGCCTAAAACTTTTCCGGACTATCAAATACGACCTAAGGAACCATAGTCACCTCCCCGCCATGATCTTTCCTAGTCTTTTGCGTTTTTCAGCCAAAAAACTATAATTCCGCGCGATTTCCATATTTTCGTGTGCAGCCCACGCCTTCCAAGGGGTCCCGGGAACCCCGAACCCCGATCGCCTAAAATTTTTCCGGGCCATCAAATACGACCTAAGGAACCATAGTAACCACCCCGCCATGATCCTTCCTCATTTTTTGCGTTTTTCGGCCAGACAACTAGAATTCCGCTCGATTCCCATATTTTTGTGTGTTATAGCCCATGCCTTCCGAGTGGTCCCGGGACCTCCTGACCCCTATCGCCTAAAAATTTTCTGGACTATCAAATACGACCTAAGGAACCATAGTATCTGCCCCGCCATGATCGTTCCTTATTTTTTGCGTTTTTCGGCCAAACAACTAGAATTCCGCGCGATTCCCATATTTTTGTGTGTTATAGCCCACACCTTCCGAGTGGTCCTGGGACCTCCGGACCTCTATCGCCTAAAATTTTTCCGGACTATCAAATACGACCTAAGGAACCATAGTATCCGCCCCTCCATGATCGTTCCTCATTTTTTGCGTTTTTCAGCCAAACAACTAGAATTCCGCGCGATCCCATATTTTTGTGTGTTATAGCCCACGCCTTCCGAGTGGTCCCGGGTCTCCGGACCCCTATCGCCTAAAATTTTTCCGGACTATCAAATACGACCTAAGGAACCATAGTATCCGCCCCGCCATGATCGTTCCTCATTTTTTGCATTTTTCGGCCTAACAACTAGAATTCCGCGCGATTCCCATATTTTCGTGTCCTATAGCCCACGACTTCCAAGTGAACCCAGGAACTCCGGACCCATATCGCCTAAAATTTTTCCGGACTATCAAATACAACCTAAGGAATCATAGTCACCGGCCAGCCATGATCATTCCTCTTTTGTTGTGTTTTTCGGCCAAAAAACTAGAATTCCGCCCGATTATAATATTTTTGTGTGCTATTGCCCACCCTTCCAAGTGGTTCCGGGACCCCCGGACCCCGATCGCCTAAAATTTTTCCGGGCCGTCAAATATGACCTAAGGAACCATAGTTACCGCCCCGCCATCATCGTTTCTCATGTTTTGCATATTTCGGCCAAAAAACTAGAATTACGCCCGATTCCCATATTTTCGTGTGCTACACCCACGCCTTCCAATTTGTCCGGGGACCCACGCATTGCGAGTGGCCCCAAGAGCCGCGGACCCCGATCGCCTAAAATTTTTCCGGGCAATCCAATACGACCTAAAGAACCATAGTATCCGCCCCGCCATGATCGTTCCTTATTTTTTGCGTTTTTCGGCCAAACAACTAGAATTCCGCGCGATTCCCATATTTTTGTGTGTTATAGCCCACACCTTCCTAGTGGTCCCGGGACCTCCGGACCCCTATCGCCTAATATTTTTCCGAGCTATCAAATAAGACCAAAGGAACCATTGTCACCGCCCTGCCAAGATCTTTCCACATTTTTTTGCATGTTACTGAAAAAGACCTAGAATTTCGCCCGATTCCCATATTTTCGTGTGTTATACCCACGCATTCCGAGTGGTCCCAAGAGACGCGGACCTCGATCGCCTAAAATTTTTCCGGACAATCAAATACGACCTAAGGAACCATAGTATCCGCCCCGCCATGATCGTTCCTTATTTTTTGCATTTTTCGGCCAAAAAACTAGAATTCCGCTCGATTACCATATTTTTGTGTGCTATTGCCCACGCCTTCCGAGTGGGCCGGGCCGCCGGACTCGGATCGCCTAAAAATATTTTGGGCCATCAATTAAGACCTAATGAACCATAGTCACCGCCTCGCCATGATCGTTCCTCATTTTTTGCATTTTTTGGCCAAAAAACTAGAATTCCGCCCGATTCCCAAATTTTTTTATGCTATCGCCCACGCCTTCCGAGTGGGTCGGGCCCCCCGGAGCCGGATCGCCTAAAAATTTTTTGGACTATCAAATACGACCTAAGGAACCATAGTCACCTCCCCGCCATGATCGTTCCTAGTCTTTTGCGTTTTTCAGCCAAAAAACTATAATTCCGCGCGATTTCCATATTTTCGTGTGCAGCCCACGCCTTCCAAGGGGTCCCGGGAACCCCGAACCCCGATCGCCTAAAATTTTTCCGGGCCATCAAATACGACCTAAGGAACCATAGTAACCACCCCGCTATGATCGTTCCTCAGTTTTTGCGATTTTCGGCCAGACAACTAGAATTCCGCGTGATTCCCATATTTTTGTGTGTTATAGCCCATACCTTCCGAGTGGTCCCGGAACAACCTGACCCCTATCGCCTAAAAATTTTCCGAACTATCAAATATGACCTAAGGAACCATAGTATCCTCCCCGCCATGATCATTCCTTATGTTTTGCGTGTTTCGGCCAAACAACTAGAATTCCGCGCGATTCCCATATTTTTGTGTGTTATAGCCCACACCTTCCAAGTGGTCCTGGGACCTCCGGACCCCTATTGCCCAAAATTTTCCGGACTATCAAATATGACCTAAGGAACCATAGTATCCGCCCCACCATGATCGTTCCTCATTTTTTGCATTTTTCGGCCAAACAACTAGAATTCCGCGCGATCCCATATTTTTGTGTGTTATAGCCCACGCCTTCCGAGTGGTCCCAGGTCTCCGGACCCCTATCGCCTAAAATTTTTCCGGACTATCAAATACGACCTAAGGAACCATAGTATCCGCCCCGCCATGATCGTTCCTCATTTTTTGCATTTTTCGGCCAAACAACTAGAATTCCGCGCGATTCCCATATTTTCGTGTCCTATAGCCCACGCCTTCCAAGTGAACCCGGGAATACCGGACCCCTATCGCCTAAAAATTTTCCGGACTATCAAATACGACCTAAGGAACCATAGTCACCGGCCAGCCATGATCATTCCTCTTTTGTTGTGTTTTTCGGCCAAAAAACTAGAATTCCGCCCGATTATAATATTTTTGTGTGCTATTGCCCACCCATCCAAGTGGTTCCGGGACCTCCGGACCCCGATCGCCTAAAATTTTTTCGGGACGTCAAATACGACCTATGGAACCATAGTAAGTGCCCCGCCATCATCGTTTCTCATTTTTTGCATATTTCGGCCAAAAATTTAGAATTACGCCCGATTCCCATATTTTCGTGTGCTATACCCACGCCTTCCAAGTGGTCCGGGGACCCACGCATTGCGAGTGGTCCCAAGAGCCGCGGACCCCGATCGCCTAAAAATTTTTCGGGCAATCAAATACGACCTAAGGAACCATAGTATCCGCCCCGCCATGATCGTTCCTTATTTTTTGCGTTTTTCGGCCAAACAACTAGAATTCCGCGCGATTCCCATATTTTTGTGTGTTATAGCCCACACCTTCCGAGTGGTCCCGGGACCTCCGGACCACTATCGCCTAAAATTTTTCCGGGCTATCAAATAAGACCTAAGGAACCATAGTCACCGCCCAGCCATGATCTTTCCTAGTTTTTTCCGTTTTTCGGCCAAAAAACTAGAATTCCGCACGATTCCCATAATTTCGTGTCCTATAGCCCACGCCTTCCAAGTGAACCCGGGAACTCCGGACCCCTATCGCCTAAAATTTTTTCGGACTCTCAAATACGACCTAAGGAACCATAGTCACCGCCCAGCCATGATCATTCCTCATTTGTTGCGTTTTTCGGCCAAAACACTAGAATTCCGCCCGATTACAATATTTTTGTGTGCTACTACCCACCCTTCCAAGTTGTTCCGGGACCCCGGGACCCCGATCGCCTAAAATTTTTTCGGGCTGTCAAATACGACCTAAGGAACCATAGTAACCACCCCGCCATCATCGTTTCTCATTTTTTGCATATTTCGGCCAAAAAAATACAATTACGCCCGATTCCCACATTTTCGTGTGCTATACCCACGCCTTCCAAGTGGTCCTGGGAGCCGCGGACCCCGATCGCCTAAAATTTTTCCGGACTATCAAATACATCCTAAGGTACCATAGTCACCACCCCACCATGATCGTTCCAAATGCTTTGCATTTTTCGGCCAAAAAACTAGAACTCCGCGCGATTTGCATATTTTAGTGTGCTATAGCTTACGCCTTCCGAGTGGTCCCAGGAGCCGTGGACCCCGATCGCCTAAAATTTTCCGGGCCATCAAATACGACCTAAGGAACCATAGTAACCACCCCGCCATGATCTTTCCTCATTTTTTGCGTTTTTCGGCCAAACAACTAGAATTCCGCACGATTCCCATATTTTTGTGTGTTATAGCCCACGCCTTCCGAGTGGTCCCGGAACCTCCTGACCCATATAGCCTAAAATTTTTCCGGACTATCAAATACGACCTAAGGAACCATAGTATCCGCCCCGCCATGATCGTTCCTCATTTTTTGCGTTTTTCGGCCAAACAACTAGAATTGCATGCACTCCCATATTTGGGTGTGTTATAGCCGACGCCTTCCGAGTGGTCTCGGGACCTCCGGACCCCTATCGCCTAATATTTTTCCGGACTATCAAATAAGACCAAAGGAACCATAGTCACTGCCCTGCCAAGATCTTTCCACTTTTTTTTGCATGTTACTGAAAAAGACCTAGAATTTCGCCCGATTCCCATATTTTTGTGTGCTATACCCACGCATTCCGAGTGGTCCCAAGAGCCGCGGACCTCGATCGCCTAAAAATTTTCCGGACAATCAAATACGACCTAAGGAACCATAGTATCCGCCCCGCCATGATCGTTCCTTATTTTTTGCATTTTTCGGCCAAAAAACTAGAATTCCGCTCGATTACCATATTTTTGTGTGCTATTGCTCACGCCTTCCGAGTGGGCCGGGCCGCCGGACTCGGATCGCCTAAAAATTATTCGGGCCATCAATTAAGACCTAAGGAACCGCAGTCACGCCTCGCCGTGATCGTTCCTCATTTTTTGCATTTTTTGGCCAAAAAACTAGAATTCTGCCCGATTCCCATATTTTTGTATGCTATCGCCCACGCCTTCCGAGTGGGTCGGGCCCCCCAGAGCCAGATCGCCTAAAAATTTTTCGGACTATCAAATACGACCTAAGGAACCATAGTCACCTCCCCGCTATGATCGTTCCTAGTCTTTTGCATTTTTCAGCCAAAAAACTATAATGCCGCGCGATTTCCATATTTTCGTGTACAGCCCACGCCTTCCAAGGGGTCCCGGGAACCCCGAACCCCGATCGCCTAAAATTTTTCCGGGATATCAAATACGACCTAAGGAACCATAGTAACCACCCTGCCATGATCGTTCCTCATTTTTTGCGATTTTCGGCCAGACAACTAGAATTCTGCGCGATTCCCATATTTTTGTGTGTTATAGCCCATGCCTTCCGAGTGGTCCCGGGACCTCCTGACCCCTATCGCCTAAAATTTTTCCGAACTATCAAATACGACCTAAGGAACCATAGTATCCGCCCCGCCATGATCGTTCCTTATTTTATGCATTTTTCGGCCAAACAACTAGAATTCCGCTCGATTACCATATTTTTGTGTGTATTGCCCACGCCTTCCAAGTGAACCCGGGAACACCGGACCCCTATCGCCTAAAATTTTTCCGGACTATCAAATACGACCTAAGGAACCATAGTCACCGGCCAGCCATGATCATTCCTCTTTTGTTGCATTTTTCGGCCAAAAAACTAGAATTCCGCCCGATTACAATTCTTTTGTGTGGTATTGTCCAGCCTTCCAAGTGGTTCCGGGACCCCCGGACCCCGATCGCCTAAAATTTTTCTGGGCCGTCAAATATGACCTAAGGAACCATAGTAACCGCCCCGCCATCATCGTTTCTCATTTTTTGCATATTTCGGCCAAAAAACTAGAATTACGCCCGATTCCCATATTTTCGTGTGCTATGCCCACGCCTTCCAAGTGGTTCGGGGACCCACGCATTGCGAGTGGTCCCAAGAGCCGCGGACCCCGATCGCCTAAAATTTTTCCGGGCAATCAAATACGACCTAAGGAACCATAGTATCCGCCCCGCCATGATCGTTCCTTATTTTTTGCGTTTTTCGGCCAAACAACTAGAATTCCGCGCGATTCCCATATTTTTGTGTGTTATAGCCCACACCTTCCGAGTGGTCCCGGGACCTCCGGACCACTATCGCCTAAAATTTTTCCGGGCTATCAAATAAGACCTAAGGAACCATAGTCACCGCCCAGCCATGATCTTTCCTAGTTTTTTCCGTTTTTCGGCCAAAAAACTAGAATTCCGCGCGATTCCCATAATTTCGTGTCCTATAGCCCACGCCTTCCAAGTGAACCCGGGAACTCCGGACCCCTATCGCCTAAAATTTTTCCGGACTATCAAATACGACCTAAGGAACCATAGTCACCGCCCAACCATGATCATTCCTCATTTGTTGCGTTTTTCGGCCAAAACACTAGAATTCCGTCCGATTACAATATTTTTGTGTGCTACTGCCCACCTTTCTAAGTTGTTCAGGGACCCCGGGACCCCGATCGCCTAAAATTTTTCCGGGCCGTCAAATACGACCTAAGGAACCATATTAACCGCCCCGCCATCATCGTTTCTCATTTTTTGCATATTTCGGCCAAAAAACTACAATTACACCCGATACCATATTTTCGTGTGATATACCCACGCCTTCCATGTGGTCCGGGGTGCCGCGGACCCCGATCGCCTAAAAGTTTTCCGGACTATCAAATACGTCCTAAGGTACCATAGTCACCACCCCACCATGATCGTTCCAAATGCTTTGCATTTTTCGGCCAAAAAACAAGAACTCCGCGCGATTTGCATATTTTAGTGTGCTATAGCTTACGCCTTCCGAGTGGTCCCGGGAGCCGTGGACCCCGATCGCCTAAAATTTTCCGGGCCATCAAATATGACCTAAGGAACCATAGTCACCGCCCCGCCATGATCGTTCCTCATTTATTGCGGTTTTCGTCCAAAAAACTAGAATTCCGCTCGATTACCATATTTTTGTGTGCTATTGCCCACCCCTTCCGAGTGGGCCGGGCCGCCGGACTCGGATTGCCTAAAAATATTTCGGGCCATCAATTAGGACCTAAGGAACCATAGTCACCGCCTCGCTATGATCGTTCCTCATTTTTTGCATTTTTTGGCCAATAAACTAGAATTCCGCCCGATTCCCATATTTTTGTGTGCTATCGCCCACGCCTTCCGAGTGGGTCGGGCCCCCGGAGCCGGATCGCCTAAAATTTTTCCGGACTATCAAATACGACCTAAGGAACCTTAGTCAGCACCCCGCCATGATCGTTCCTAGTCTTTTGCGTTTTTCAGCCAAAAAACTAGAATTTCTCGCGATTTTCATATTTTCGTGTGCTTTAGCCCACGCCTTCCAAGGGGTCCCGGGAACCCCGAACCCCGATCGCCTAAAAATTTTCTGGGCCATCAAATACCACCTAAGGAACCATAGTAACCACCCCGCCATGATCGTTCCTCATATTTTGCGATTTTCGGCCAGACAACTAGAATTCCGCGCGATTCCCATATTTTTGTATGTTATCGCCCACGCCTTCCGAGTGGATCGGGCCCCCGGACTCGGATCGCCTAAAAAATTTTCGGGCCATCAATTAGGACCTAAGGAACCATAGTCACTGCCTCGCCATGATCGTTCCTCATTTTTTGCATTTTTTGGCCAAAAAACTAGAATTCCGCCCGATTCCCATATTTTTGTATGCTATCGCCCATGCTTTTCGAGTGGGTCGGGCCCCCCAGAGCCAGATCGCCTAAAAATTTTCCGGACTATCAAATACGACCTAAGGAACCATAGTCACCTCCCCGCCATGATCGTTCCTAGTCTTTTGCGTTTTTCAGCCAAAAAACTATAATTCCGCGCGATTTCCATTTTTTCGTGTGCAGCCCACGCCTTCCAAGGGGTCCCGGGAACCCCGAACCCCGATCGCCTAAAATTTTTTCTTGGATATCAAATACGACCTAAGTAACCATAGTAACCACCCCGCCATGATCATTCCTCATTTTTTGCGATTTTCGGTCAGACAACTAGAATTCCGCGCGATTCCCATATTTTTGTGTGTTATAGCCCATGCGTTCCGAATGGTCCCGGGACCTCCTGACCCCTATCGCCTAAAATTTTTCCGAACTATCAAATACGACCTAAGGAACCATAGTATTCCCCCCGCCATGATCGTTCCTTATTCTTTGCATTTTTCGGCCAAAAAACAAGAATTCCGCTCGATTACCATATTTTTGTGTGCTATTGCCCACGCCTTCCGAGTGGGCCGGGCCGCCGGACTCGGATCGCCTAAAAACTTTTCGGGCCATCAATTAGGACCTAAGGAACCATAGTCACCGCCTCGCCATGATCGTTCCTCATTTTTTGCATTTTTTGGCCAAAAAACTAGAATTCCGCCCGATTCCCAAATTTTTTTATGCTATCGCCCACGCCTTCCGAGTGGGTCGGGCCCCCCGGAGCCGGATCGCCTAAAAATTTTCCGGACTATCAAATACGACCTACAGAACCATAGTTACCGCCCCGCCATGATCGTTCCTAGTCTTTTGCATTTTTCAGCCAAAAAACTAAAATTTCTCGCGATTTCCATATTTGCGTGTGCTTTAGCCCACGCCTTCCAAGGGGTCCCGGGAACCCCGAACCCCGATCGCCTAAAAATTTTCTGGGCCATCAAATACCACCTAAGGAACCATAGTAACCACCCCGCCATGATCGTTCCTCATTTTTTGCGATTTTCGGCCAGACAACTAGAATTCCGCGCGATTCCCATATTTTTGTATGTTATCGCCCACGCCTTCCGAGTGGATCGGGCCCCCGGACTCGGATCGCCTAAAAAATTTTCGGGCCATCAATTAGGACCTAAGGAACCATAGTCACTGCCTCGCCATGATCGTTCCTCATTTTTTGCATTTTTTGGCCAAAAAACTAGAATTCCGCCCGATTCCCATATTTTTGTATGCTATCGCCCATGCTTTTCGAGTGGGTCGGGCCCCCCAGAGCCAGATCGCCTAAAAATTTTCCGGACTATCAAATACGACCTAAGGAACCATAGTCACCTCCCCGCCATGATCGTTTCTAGTCTTTTGCGTTTTTCAGCCAAAAAACTATAATTCCGCGCGATTTCCATTTTTTCGTGTGCAGCCCACGCCTTCCAAGGGGTCCCGGGAACCCCGAACCCCGATCGCCTAAATTTTTTCTTGGATATCAAATACGACCTAAGTAACCATAGTAACCACCCCGCCATGATCATTCCTCATTTTTTGCGATTTTCGGCCAGACAACTAGAATTCCGCGCGATTCCCATATTTTTGTGTGTTATAGCCCATGCCTTCCGAATGGTCCCGGGACCTCCTGACCCCTATCGCCTAAAATTTTTCCGAACTATCAAATACGACCTAAGGAACCATAGTATTCCCCCCGCCATGATCGTTCCTTATTCTTTGCATTTTTCGGCCAAAAAACTAGAATTCCGCTCGATTACTATATTTTTGTGTGCTATTGCCCACGCCTTCCGAGTGGGCCGGGCTGCCAGACTCGGATCGCCTAAAAACAATTTGGGACATTAATTAAGACCTAAGGAACCATAGTCACCGCCTCGCCATGATCGTTCCTCATTTTTTGCATTTTTTGGCCAAAAAACTAGAATTCCGCCCGATTCCCAAATTTTTTATGCTATCGCCCACGCCTTCCGAGTGGGTCGGGCCCCCGGAGCCGGATCGCCTAAAAATTTTCCGGACTATCAAATACGACCTAAGGAACCATAGTCACCTCCCCACCATGATCGTTCCTAGTCTTTTGCGTTTTTCAGCCAAAAAACTATAATTCCGCGCGATTTCCATATTTTCGTGTGCAGCCCACGCCTTCCAAGGGGTCCCGGGAACCCCGAACCCCGATCGCCTAAAATTTTTCCGGGCCATCAAATACGACCTAAGGAACCATAGTAACCACCCCGCCATGATCGTTCCTCATTTTTTGCGATTTTCGGCCAGACAACTAGAATTTCGCGCGATTCCCATATTTTTGTGTGTTATAGCCCATGCCTTCCGAGTGGTCCCGGGACCTCCTGACCCCTATCGCCTAAAATTTTTCCGAACTATCAAATATGACCTAAGGAACCATAGTATCCGCCCCGCCATGATCGTTCCTTATGTTTTGCGTTTTTTGGCCAGACAACTAGAATTCCGCGCGATTCCCATATTTTTGTGTGTTATAGCCTACACCTTCCGAGTGGTCCTGGGACCTCCGGACCCCTATTGCCCAAAATTTTCCGGACTATCAAATATGACCTAAGGAACCATAGTATCCGCCCCGCCATGATCGTTCCTCATTTTTTGCATTTTTCGGCCAAACAACTAGAATTCCGCGCAATCCCATATTTTTGTGTGTTATAGCCCACGCCTTCCGAGTGGTCCCGGGTCTCCGGACCCCTATCGCCTAAAATTTTTCCGGACTATCAAATACGACCTAAGGAACCATAGTATCCGCCCCGCCATGATCGTTCCTCATTTTTTGCATTTTTCGGCCAAACAACTAGAATTTCGCGTTTTTCCCATAATTTCGTGTCCTATAGCCCACGCCTTCCAAGTGAACCCAGGAACTCCGGACCCCTATTGCCTAAAATTTTTCCGGACTATCAAATACGACCTAAGGAACCATAGTCACCGCCCAGCCATGATCATTCCTCATTTGTTGCGTTTTTCGGCCAAAACACTAGAATTTCGCCCGATTACAATATTTTTGTGTGCTACTGCCCACCCTTCCAAGTTGTTCCGGGACCCCGATCGCCTAAAAATTTTTAGGGCTGTCAAATACGACCTAAGGAACCATAGTAACTGCCCCGCCATCATCGTTTCTCATTTTTTGCATATTTCGGCCAAAAAACTAGAATTACGCCCGATTCCCATATTTTCGTGTGCTATACCCACGCCTTCCAAGTGGTCCGGGGAGCCGCGGACCCCGATCGCCTAAAATTTTTCCGGAATATCAAATACGTCCTAAGGTACCATAGTCACCACCCCACCATGATCGTTCCAAATGCTTTGCATTTTTCGGCCAAAAAACAAGAACTCCGTGCGATTTGCATATTTTAGTGTGCTATAGCTTACGCCTACCGAGTGGTCCCGGGAGCCGTGGACCCCGATCGCCTAAAATTTTTCGGGCCATAGAATACGACCTAAGGAACCATAGTCACCGCCCCGCCATGATCGTTCCTCATTTATTTCGGTTTTCATCCAAAAAACTAGAATTCCGCTCGATTACCATATTTTTGTGTGCTATTGCCCACACCTTCCGAGTGGGCCGGACCGCCGGACTCGGATCGCCTAAAAAATTTTTGGGCCATCAATTAGGACCTAAGGAACCATAGTCACCGCCTCGCCATGATCGTTCCTCATTTTTTGCATTTTTTGGCCAATAAACTAGAATTCCGCTCGATTCCCATATTTTTGTGTGCTATCGCCCACGCCTTCCGAGTGGGTCGGGCCCCCGGAGCCGGATCGCCTAAAACTTTTCCGGACTATAAAATACGACCTAAGGAACCATAGTCACCGCCCCGCCATGATCGTTCCTAGTCTTTTGCGTTTTTCAGCCAAAAAACTAGAATTCCGCGCGATTTCCATATTTTCGTGTGCCAAAGTCCACGCCTTCCAAGGGGTCCCGGGAACCCCGAACCCCGATCGCCTAAAAATTTTCCGGGCCATCAAATACGACCTAAGGAACCATAGTAACCACCCCGCCATGATCTTTCCTCATTTTTTGCGTTTTTCGGCCAAACAACTAGAATTCTGTGCGATTCCCATATTTTTGTGTGTTATAGCCCACGCCTTCCGAGTGGTCCCGGGACCTCCTGACACATATAGCCTAAAATTTTTCCGGACTATCAAATACGACCTAAGGAACCATAGTATCCGCCCCGCCATGATCGTTCCTCATTTTTTTGCGTTTTTCGGCCAAACAACTAGAATTCCGTGCGTTCCCATATTTGTGTGTGTTATAGCCGACGCCTTCCGAGTGGTCCCGGGACCTCCGGACCCCTATCGCCTAATATTTTTCCGGACTATCAAATAAGACCAAAGGAACCATAGTCACCGCCCTGCCAAGATCTTTCAACATTTTTTTGCATGTTACTGAAAAAGACCTAGAATTTCGCCCGATTCCCATATTTTCGTGTGCTATACCCACGCATTCCGAGTGGTCCCAAGAGCCGCGGACCTCAATCGCCTAAAATTTTTCCGGACAATCAAATATGACCTAAGGAACCATAGTATCCGCCCCGCCATGATCGTTCCTTATTTTTTGCGTTTTTCGGCCAAAAAACTAGAATTCCGCTCGATTACCATATTTTTGTGTGCTATTGCCCACGCCTTCCGAGTGGGCCGGGCCGCCGGACTCGGATCGCCTAAAAAATATTCGGGCCATCAATTAAGACCTAAGGAACCGTAGTCACGCCTCGCCATGATCGTTCCTCATTTTTTGCATTTTTTGGCCAAAAAACTAGAATTCTGCCCGATTCCCATATTTTTGTATGCTATCGCCCACGCCTTCCGAGTGGGTCGGGCCCCCCAGAGCCAGATCGCCTAAAAATTTTCCGGACTATCAAATACGACCTAAGGAACCATAGTCACCTCCCCGCCATGATCGTTCCTAGTCTTTTGCGTTTTTCAGCCAAAAAACTATAATTCCGCGCGATTTCCATATTTTCGTGTGCAGCCCACGCCTTCCAAGGGGTCCCGGGAACCCCGAACCCCGATCGCCTAAAATTTTTCCGAGATATCAAATACGACCTAAGGAACCATAGTAACCACCCCGCCATGATCGTTCCACATTTTTTGCGATTTTCGGCCAGACAACTAGAATTCCGCGCGATTCCCATATTTTTGTGTGTTATAGCCCATCCCTACCGAGTGGTCCCGGGACCTCCTGACCCCTATCGCCTAAAATTTTTCCGAACTATCAAATACGACCTAAGGAACCATAGTATCCGCCCCGCCATGATCGTTCCTTATTTTTTGCATTTTTCCGCCAAAAAACTAGAATTTCGCTCGATTCCCATATTTTTGTGTGTTATAGCCCACACCTTCCGAGTGGTCCCGGGACCTCCTGACCCCTTTCACCTAAAATTTTCCGGACTATCAAATACGACCTAAGGAACCATAGTATCTGCCCCGCCATGATCGTTACTCAATTTTTGCGTTATTCGGCCAAACAACTAGAATTCCGCGCGATCCCATATTTTTGTTTGTTATAGCCCACGCCTTCCGAGTGTTCCCGGGACCTCCGGACCCCTTTCGCCTAATATTTTTCCGGACTATCAAATAAGACCTAAGGAACCATAGTATCCGCCCCGCCATGATCGTTCCTTATTTTTTGCATTTTTCCGCCAAAAAACTAGAATTTCGCTCGATTACCATATTTTTGTGTGCTATTGCCCACGCCTTCCGAGTGGGCCGGGCTACCGAACTCGGATCGCCTAAAAAATTTTTGGGCCATCAATTAAGACCTAAGGAACCATAGTCACCTCCTCGCCATGATCGTTCCTCATTTTTTGCATTTTTTGGCAAAAACACTAGAATTCTGCCTGATTCCCAAATTTTTGTATGCTATCGCCCACGCCTTCCGAGTGGGTCGGGCCCCCGGAGCCGGATCGCCTAAAAATTTTCCGGACTATCAAATATGACCTAAGGAACCATAGTCACCTCCCCATCATGATCGTTCCTAGTCTTTTGCGTTTTTCAGCCAAAAAACTATAATTCCGCGCGATTTCCATATTTTTGTGTGTTATAGCCCACGCGTTCCGAGTGTTCCCGGGACCTCCGGACCCCTATCGCCTAATATTTTTCCAGACTATCAAATAAGACCAAAGGAACCATAGTCACCGCCCCACCATGATCTTTCCAAATGCTTTGTATTTTTCTGCCAAAAACTAGAACGCCGCGCGATTTGCTTATTTTAGTGTTCTATAGCTTACGCCTTGCGAGTGGTCCCGGGAGCCGTGGACCCCGATCGCCTAAAATTTTCCGGTCCACCAAATACGACCTAAGGAACCATAGTCACCGCCCCGCCATGATCGTTCCTCATTTATTGCGTTTTTCGGCCAAACAACTAGAATTCCGCGCGATCCCATATTTTTGTGTGTTATAGCCCACGCCTTGCGAGTGGTCCCGGGTCTCCGGACCCCTATCGCCTAAAATTTTTTCGGACTATCAAATACGACATAAGGAACCATAGTATCCGCCCCGCCATGATCGTTCCTCATTTTTTTGCATTTTTCATCCAAACAACTAGAATTCCGCGCGATCCCATATTTTTGTGTGTTATATCCCACGCCTTCCGAGTGGTCCCGGGTCTCCGGACCCCTATCGCCTAAAATTTTTCCGGACTATCAAATACGACCTAAGGAACCATAGTATCTGCCCCGCAATGATCGTTACTCAATTTTTGCATTTTTCGGCCAAGCAACTAGAATTCCGCGCAATTTTCATATTTTCGTGTGCTTTAGCCCACGCCTTCCAAGGGGTCCCGGTAACCCCGAACCCCGATCGCCTAAAAAGTTTTCAGGCCATCAAATACGACCTAAGGAACCATAGTAACCACCCCACCATGCTCGTTCCTCATTTTTTGAGTTTTTCGGCCAAACAACTAGAATTTCGCTCGATTCCCATATTTTTGTGTGTTATAGCCCACACCTTCCGAGTGGTCCCGGGACCTCCTGACCCCTTTCACCTAAAATTTTCCGGACTATCAAATACGACCTAAGGAACCATAGTATCTGCCCCGCCATGATCGTTACTCAATTTTTGCGTTATTCGGCCAAACAACTAGAATTCCGTGCGATCCTATATTTTTGTGTGTTATAGCCCACGCCTTCCGAGTGTTCCCGGGACCTCCGGACCCCTTTCGCCTAATATTTTTCCGGACTATCAAATAAGACCTAAGGAACCATAGTATCCGCCCCGCCATGATCGTTCCTCATTTTTTGCGTTTTTCGGCCAAACAACTAGAATTCCGCGCGATCCCATATTTTTGTGTTTTATAGCCCACGCCTTCCGAGTGGTCCCGGGTCTCCGGACCCCTATCGCCTAAAATTTTTCCGGACTATCAAATACGACCTAAGGAACCATAGTATCTGCACCGCCATGATCGTTCCTCATTTTTTGCATTTTTCGGCCAAACAACTAGAATTCCGCGCGATCCCATATTTTTGTGTGTTATAGCCCACGGCTTCCGAGTGGTCCCGGGTCTCCGGACCCCTATCGCCTAAAATTTTTCCGGACTATCAAATACGACCTAAGGAACCATAGTATCTTCCCCGCCATGATCGTTACTCAATATTTGCATTTTTCGGCCAAACAACTAGAATTCCGCGCGATTTCCATATTTTCGTGTGCTTTAGCCCACGCCTTCCAAGGGGTCCCGGTAACCCCGAACCCCGATCGCCTAAAAAAATTTCAGGCCATCAAATACGACCTAAGGAACCATAGTAACCACCCCACCATGCTCGTTCCTCATTTTTTGAGTTTTTCGGCCAAACAACTAGAATTTCGCTCAATTCCCATATTTTTGTGTGTTATAGCCCACGCCTTCCGAGTGGTCCCGGGACCTCCTGACCCCTTTCGCCTAAAAATTTTCCGGACTTTAAAATACGACCTAAGGAACCATAGTATCCACCCTGCCATGATCGTTACTCAATTTTTGCGTTATTCGGCCAAACATCTAGAATTTCGCGCGATTCCCATATTTTTGTGTGTTATAGCCCACGCGTTCCGACTGTTCCCGGGACCTCCGGACCCCTATCGCCTAATATTTTTCCGGACTATCAAATAAGACCAAAGGAACCATAGTCACCGCCCTGCCAAGATCTTTCCACATTTTTTGCATGTTACTGAAAAAGACCTAGAATTTCGCCCGATTCCCATATTTTTGTGTGCTATACCCACGCATTGCGAGTGGTCCCAAGAGCCGCGGACCCCGATCGCCTAAAATTTTTCCGGGCAATCAAATACGACCTAAGGAAGCATAGTATCTGCCCCGCCATGATCGTTCCTTATTTTTTGGGTTTTTCGGCCAAACAAATAGAATTCCGCGTGATTCCCATATTTTTGTGTGTTATAGCCCACACCTTCCGAGTGGTCCCGGGACCTCCGGACCCCTATCGCCTAAAATTATTACGGACTATCAAATACGACCTAAGGAACCATAGTCACCGCCCAGCCATGATCTTTCCTAGTTTTTTCCATTTTTCCGCCAAAAAACTAGAATTCCGCGCGATTCCCATATTTTCGTGTCCTATAGCCCACGCCTTCCAAGTGAACTCGGGAACTCCGGACCCCTATCGCCTAAAATTTTTCCGGACTATCAAATACGACATAAGGAACCATAGTCACCGCCCAGCCATGATCATTCCTCATTTGTTGAGATTTTCGGCCAAAAAACTAGAATTCTGCCCGATTACAATATTCTTGTGTGCTATTGCCCACCCTTCCAAGTGGTTCCGGGACCCCCGGACCCCGATCGCCTAAAATTTTTCCGGGCCGTCAAATACGACCAAAGAAACCATAGTAACCGCCCCGCCATCATCGTTTCTCATTTTTTGCATATTTCGGCCAAAAAACTAGAATTACGCCCGATTCCTATATTTTCGTGTGCTATACCCACGCCTTCCAAGTGGTCCGGGGAGCCGCGG
This sequence comes from Nicotiana tomentosiformis, assembly GCF_000390325.3. Classification (NCBI taxonomy): domain Eukaryota; kingdom Viridiplantae; phylum Streptophyta; class Magnoliopsida; order Solanales; family Solanaceae; genus Nicotiana; species Nicotiana tomentosiformis. Next base: position 198,895 of record NW_027174587.1, read on the forward strand.
ACCCCGATCGCCTAAAATTTTTCCGGACTATCAAATATGACCTAAGGTACCATAGTCACTGCCCCACCATGATCGTTCCAAATGCTTTGCATTTTTCGGCCAAAAAACTAGAACTCCGCGCGATTTGCATATTTTAGTGTGCTATATAGTTTACACCTTCCGAGTGGTCCCGGGAGCCGTGGACCCCGATCGCCTAAAATTTTTCGGGCCATCAAATACGACCTAAGGAACCATAGTCACCGCCCCGCCATGATCGTTCCTCATTTATTGTGTTTTTCGTCAAAAAAACTAGATTTCCGCTCGATTACCATATTTTTGTGTGCTATTGCCCACGCCTTCCGAGTGGGCCGGGCCGCCAGACTCGGATCGCCAAAAAAAATTTCGGGCCATCAATTAGGACCTAAGGAACCATAGTCACCGCCTCCCATGATCGTTCCTCATTTTTTGCATTTTTTGGCCAAAAAACTAGAATTCCGCCCAATTCCCATATTTTGTTGTGCTGTCGCCCACGCCTTCCGAGTGGGTCGGGGCCCCCGGAGCCGGATCGCCTAAAAATTTTCCGGACTATCAAATACGACCTAAGGAACCATATTCACCGCCCCGCCATGATCGTTCCTAGTCTTTTGCATTTTCAGCCAAAAAACAAGAATTCCGCGCGATTTCCATATTTTTGTGTGCTTTAGCCCACACCTTCCAAGGGGTCCCGGGACCTCCTGACCCCTTTCGCCTAAAATTTTTCCGGACTATCAAATACGACCTAAGGAACCATAGTATCTGCCCCGCCATGATCGTTACTCAATGTTTGCGTTTTTCGGCCAAACAACTAGAATTCCGCGCGATTCCCATATTTTTGTGTGTTATAGCCCACGCGTTCCGAGTGTTCCCGGGACCTCCGGACCCCTATCGCCTAATATTTTTCCGGACTATCAAATAAGACCAAAGGAACCATAGTCACCGCCCTGCCAAGATCTTTCCACATTTTTTGCATGTTACTGAAAAAGACCTAGAATTTCGCCCGATCCCCATATTTTCGTGTGCTATACCCACGCATTCCGAGTGGTCCTAAGAGCCGCGGACCCCGATCGCCTAAAAATTTTCCGGGCAATCAAATACGACCTAAGGAACCTTAGTATCCGCCCCGCCATGATTGTTCCTTATTTTTTGCGTTTTTCGGCCAAACAACTAGAATTCCGCGCGATTCCCATATTTTACTGTGCTATAGCCCACGCCTTCCGAGTAGTCCCGGGTCTCCGGACCCCTATCGCCTAAAATTTTTCCGGACTATCAAATACGACCTAAGGAACCATAGTATCCGCCCCGCCATGATCGTTACTCAATTTTTGTGTTTTTCGGCCAAACAACTAGAATTCTGCGCGATTCCCATATTTTTGTGTGTTATAGCCCACGCGTTCCGAGTGTTCCCGGGACCTCCGGACCCCTATCGCCTAATATTTTTCCGGACTATCAAATAAGACCAAAGGAACCATAGTCACTGCCCTGCCAAGATCTTTCCACATTTTTTGCATGTTACTGAAAAAGACCTAGAATTTCGCCCGATTCCCATATTTTCGTGTGCCATACCCACGCATTCCGAGTGGTCCCAAGAGCCGCGGAACCCTATCGCCTAAAATTTTTCCGGGCAATCAAATACGACCTAAGGAACCATAGTTTCCGCCCCGCCATGATCGTTCCTTATTTTTTGCGTTTTTCGGCCAAACAACTAGAATTCCGCGCGATTCCCATATTTTTGTGTGTTAGCCCACACCTTCCGAGTGGTCCCGGGACCTTCGGACCCCTATCGCCTAAAATTTTTCTGGACTATCAAATACGACCTAAGGAACCATAGTATCCGCCCCGCCATGATCGTTCCTCATTTTTTGCGTTTTTCGGCCAAACAACTAGAATTCCGCGCGATCCCATATTTTTGTGTGTTATAGCCTATGCCTTCCGAGTGGTCCCGGGACCTCCGGACCCCTATCGCCTAATATTTTTCCGGACTATCAAATAAGACCAAAGGAACCATAGTCACCGCCCAGCCATGATCATTCCTCATTTGTTGCGTTTTTCGGCCAAAAAACTAGAATTCCGCCCGATTACAATATTTTTGTGTGCTATTGCCCACCCTTCCAAGTGGTTCCGGGACCCCCGGACCCCGATCGCCTAAAATTTTTCCGGGCCGTCAAATACGACCTAAGGAACCATAGTAACCGCCCCGCCATCATCGTTTCTCATTTTTTGCATTTTTCGGCCAAAAAACTAGAATTACGCCCGATTCCCATATTTTCGTGTGCTATACCCACGCCTTCCAAGTGGTCCGGGGAGCCGCGGACCCCGATCGCCTAAAATTTTTCCGGACTATCAAATACGACCTAAGGTACCATAGTCACCGCCCCACCATGATCATTCCAAATGCTTTGCATTTTTCGGCCAAAAAACTAGAACTCCGCGTGATTTGCATATTTTAGTGTGCTATATAGCTTACGACCAAAGGAACCGTAGTCACCGCCCAGCCATGATCATTCCTCATTTGTTGCGTTTTTCGGCCAATAAACTAGAATTCCGCCCGATTACAATATTTTTGTGTGCTATTGCCCACCCTTCCAAGTGGTACCGGGACCCCCGGACCCCGATCGCCTAAAATTTTTCGGGCCATCAAATACGACCTAAGGAACCATAGTCACCGCCCCGCCATGATCGTTCCTCATTTATTGCGTTTTTCGTCCAAAAAACTAGAATTCCGCTCGATTACCATATTTTTGTGTGCTATTGCCCACGCCTTCCAAGTGGGCCGGGCCGCCGGACTCGGATCGCCAAAAAGGTTTTCGGGCCATAAATTAGGACCTAAGGAACCATAGTCACCACCTCGCCATGATCGTTCCTCATTTTTTGCATTTTTTTGCCAAAAAACTAGAATTTCGCCCGATTCCCATTTTTTGTGTGCTATCGCCCACGCCTTCCGAGTGGGTCAGGCCCCCCTGAGCCGGATCGCCTAAAAAATTTCCGGACTATCAAATACGACCTAAGGAACCATTGTCACCGCCTCGCCATGATCATTCCTAGTCTTTTGCGTTTTTCAGCCAAAAAACTAGAATTCCGCGCGATTTCCATATTTTCGTGTGCTTTAGCCCACGCCATCCAAGTGGTCCCGGGAACCCCAAACCCCGATCGCCTAAAATATTTTTGGGCCATCAAATACAACCTAAGGAACCATAGTAACCACCCCGCCATGATCGTTCCTCATTTTTTGCATTTTACGGCCAAATAACTTGAATTCCGCTCGTTTCCCATATTTTTATGTGTTATAGCCCACGCCTTCCGAGTGGTCCCGGGACCTCCTGACCCCTATCGCCTAAAATTTTTCCGGACTATCAAATACGACCTAAGGAACCATAGTATCCGCCCCACCATGATCGTTCCAAATGCTTTGCATTTTTCGGCCAAAAAACTAGAACTCCGCGCGATTTGCATATTTTAGTGTGCTATAGCTTACGCCTTCCGAGTGGTCCCGGGATCCGTGGACCTCGATCGCCTAAATTTTTTCGGGCCATCAAATAGGACCTAGGGAACCATAGTCACCGCCTCTCCATGATCGTTCCTCATTTTTTGCATTTTTCGGCCAAAGAACTAGAATTCCGCGCGATTCCCATATTTTTGTGTGTTATAGCCCACGCCTTCCGAGTGGTCCCGGGACCTCCGGACCCCTATCGCCTAAAATTTTTCCGGACTATCAAATACGACCTAAGGAACCATAGTCACCGCCCAGCCATGATCATTCCTCATTTGTTGCGTTTTTCGGCCAAAAAACTAGAATTCCGCCCGATTACAATATTTTTGTTTGCTATTGCCCACCCTTCCAAGTGGTTCCGGGACCCCCAGACCCCGATCGCCTAAAATTTTTCCGGGCCGTCAAATACGACCTAAGGAACTATAGTAACCGCCCCACCATCATCGTTTCCCATTTTTTGCATTTTTCGGCCAAAAAACTAGAATTCCGCGCGATTTTCATATTTTCGTGTGCTTTAGCCCAAGCCTTCCAAGGGGTCCCGGGAACCCCGAACCCCGATCGCCTAAAAAATTTTCGGGCCATCAAATACGACCTAAGGAACCATAGTAACCACCCCGCCATGATCGTTCCTCATTTTTTGCATTTTTCGGCCAAACAACTAGAATTCCGCTCGATTCCCATATTTTTGTGTGTTATAGCCCACGCCTTCCGAGTGGTCTCGGGACCTCCTGACCCCTATCGCCTAAAATTTTTCCGGACTATCAAATACGACCTAAGGAACCATAGTATCCGCCCCGCCGTGATCGTTACTCATTTTTTGCTTTTTTTGGCCAAACAACTAGAATTCCGCGCGATTCCCATATTTTTGTGTGTTATAGCCCACGCCTTCTGAGTGGTCCCGGGACCTCCGGACCCCTATCGCCTAATATTTTTCCGGACTATCAAATAATACCAAAGGAACCATAGTCACCGCCCTGCCAAGATCTTTCCACATTTTTTACATGTTACTGAAAAAGACCTAGAATTTCGCCCGATTCCCATATTTTCGTGTGCTATACCCACGCATTCCGAGTGGTCCCAAGAGCAGCGGACCTCGATCGCCTAAAAATTTTCCGGGTAATCAAATACGACCTAAGGAACCATAGTATCTGCCCCGCCATGATCGTTTCTTATATTTTGCGTTTTTCGGCCAAAAAACTAGAATTCCGCGCGATTCCCATATTTTTGTGTGTAATAACCCACGCCTTCCGAGTGGTCCCGGGTCTCCGGACTCCTATCGCCTAAAATTTTTCCGTACTATTAAATAAGACCTAAGAAACCATAGTCACCGCCCAGCCATGATCGTTCCTAGATTTTTCCATTTTTCGGCCAAAAAAATAGAATTCCGCGTGATTCCCATATTTTCGTGTCCTATAGCCCACGCCTTCCAAGTGAACCCGGGAACTACGGACCCCTATCACCTAAAAATTTTCCGGACTATCAAATACGACCTAAGGAACCATAGTCACCGCCCAGCCATGATCATTCCTCATTTGTTGCGTTTTTCGGCCAAAAAACTAGTTTTCCGCCCGATTACAATATTTTTGTTTGTTATTGCCCACCCTTCCAAGTGGTTCCGGGACCCCCGGACCCCGATCGCCTAAAATTTTTCCGGGCCGTCAAATACGACCTAAGGAACTATAGTAACCACCCCGCCATCATCGTTTCTCATTTTTTGCATTTTTCGGCCAAAAAACTAGAATTACGCCCAATTCCCATATTTTCGTGTGCTATACCTACGCTTTCCAGGTGGTCCGAGGACCCGCGGACCCCGATCGCCTAAAAGGTTTCTGGACTATCAAATACGACCTAAGGTACCATAGTCACCGCCCCACCATGATCGTTCCAAATGCTTTGCATTTTTTGGCCAAAAAACTAGAACTCCGCACGATTTGCATATTTTAGTATGCTATAGCTTACGCCTTCCGAGTGGTCCCGGGAGCCGTGGACCCCGATCGCCTAAAAATTTTCGGGCCATCAAATACGACCTAAGGAACCATAGTCACCGCCCCGCCATGATCGTTCCTCATTTATTGCATTTTTCGTCCAAAAAACTCGAATTCCGCTCGATTACCATATATTTGTATGCTATTGCCCACGCCTTTCGAGTGGGCCGGGCCCCCCGGAGCCGGTTCGCTAAAAAAATTTCGGACTCTCAAATACGACCTAAGGAACCATAGTTACCGCCACGCTATGATCGTTCTTAGTCTTTTTCGTTTTTCAGCCAAAAAATTAGAATTCCGCGCGATTTCCATATTTTCTTGTGCTTTACCCCACGCCATCCAAGGGGTCCCGGGAACCCCGAACCCCTATCGCCTAAAATTTTTCCGGACTATCAAATACGACCTAAGGAACCATAGTCACCGCCCAGCCATGATCGTTTCTCATATTTTGCGTTTTTCGGCCAAAAAACTAGAATTCCGCGTGATTCTCATATTTTTGTGTGTTATAGCCCACGCCTTCCGAGTGGTCCCGGGTCTCCGGACTCCTATCGCCTAAAATTTTTCCGGACTATCAAATAAGACCTAAGGAACCATAGTAACCGCCCAGCCATGATCGTTCCTAGATTTTTCCATTTTTCGGCCAAAAAACTAGAATTCCGCGCGATTCCCATATTTTCGTGTCCTATAGCCCACGCTTTCCAAATGAACCCGGGAACTCCGGACCCCTATCACCTAAAAATTTTCCAGACTATCAAATACGACCTAAGGAACCATAGTCACCGCCCATCCATGATCATTCCTCATTTGTTGCATTTTTCGGCCAAAAAACTAGTTTTTCGCCCGATTACAATATTTTTGTTTGCTATTGCCCACCCTTCCAAGTGGTTCCGGGACCCCCGGACCCCGATCGCCTAAAATTTTTCCGGGCCGTCAAATACGACCTAAGAAACTATAGTAACCACCCCGCCATCATCGTTTCTCATTTTTTGCATTTTTCGGCCAAAAAACTAGAATTACGCCCGATTCCCATATTTTCGTGTGCTATACCCACGCCTTCCAGGTGGTCCGAGGAGCCGCGGACCCCGATCGCCTAAAAAGTTTCTGGACTATCAAATACGACCTAAGGTACCATAGTAACCGCCCCACCATGATCGTTCCAAATGCTTTGCATTTTTTGGCCAAAAAACTAGAACTCCGCACGATTTGCATATTTTAGTGTGCTATAGCTTACGCCTTCCGAGTGGTCCCGGGAGCCGTGGACCCCGATCGCCTAAAAATTTCTGGGCCATCAAATACGACCTAAGGAACCATAGTCACCGCCCCGCCATGATCGTTCCTCATTTATTGCGTTTTTCGTCCAAAAAACTAGAATTCCGCTCGATTACCATATATTTGTATGCTATTGCCCACGCCTTTCGAGTGGGCCGGGCCCCCCGGAGCCGGTTCGCTAAAAAATTTTCGGACTATCAAATACGACCTAAGGAACCATAGTTACCACCACGCCATGATCGTTCTTAGTCTTTTGCGTTTTTCAGCCAAAAAATTAGAATTCCGCGCGATTTCCATATTTTTTTGTGCTTTAGCCCACGCCATCCAAGGGGTCCCGGGAACCCCGAACCCCTATCGCCTAAAATTTTTCCGGACTATCAAATATGACCGAAGGAACCATAGTCACCGCCCAGCCATGATCATTCCTCATTTGTTGCGTCTTTCGGCCAAAAAACTAGAATTCCCCCGATTAAAATATTTTTGTTTGCTATTGCCCACCCTTCCAAGTGGTTCCGGGACCCCCGGACCCCAATCGCCTAAAATTTTTCCGGGCCGTCAAATACGACCTAAGGAACTATAGTAACCGCCCCGCCATCATCGTTTCTCATTTTTTGCATTTTTCGGCCAAAAAACTAGAATTACGCCCGATTCCCATATTGTCGTGTGCTATACCCACGCCTTCCAAGTGGTCCGAGGAGCCGCGGACCCCGATCGCCTAAAAATATTTTGGACTATCAAATACGACCTAAGGTACCATAGTCACCGCCCCACCATGATCGTTCCAAATGCTTTGCATTTTTCGGCCAAAAAACTAGAACTCCGAGCGATTTGCATATTTTACTGTGCTATAGCTTACGCCTTCCGAGTGGTCCCGGGAGCCGTGGACCCCGATCGCCTAAAAATTTTCGGCCCATCAAATATGGCCTAAGAAACCATAATCACCGCCCCGCCATGATCTTTCCTCATTTATTGGATTTTTCGGCCAAAAAACTAGAATTCCACTCGATTACCATATTTTTGTGTGCTATTGCCCACGCCTTCCGAGTGGGCCGGGCCGCCGTACTCGGATCGCCTAAAAAAATTTTGGGCCATCAAATACGACCTAAGGAACCATAGTAACCACTCCGCCATGATCGTTCCTCATTATTTGCGTTTTTCGGCCAAAAACCTAGAATTCCGCGTGATTCCCATATTTTTGTGTGTTATAGCCCACGCCTTCCGAGTGGTCCCGGGACCTCCTGACCCCGATCGCCTAAAATTTTTCCGGACTATCAAATATGACCTAAGCAACCATAGTATCCTCCCCGCCATGATCGTTCCTCATTTGTTGCGTTTTTCGGCCAAACAACTAGAATTCTGCGCGATTCCCATATTTTTGTGTGTTATAGCCCACGGCTTCTGAGTGGTCCCGGGACCTCCAGACCCCTATCGCCTAATATTTTTCCGGACTATCAAATAAGACCAAAGGAACCATAGTCACCGCCTTATCAAGATCTTTCCACATTTTTTGCATGTTACTGAAAAATACCTAGAATTTCGCCCGATTCCCATATTTTCGTGTGCTATACCCACGCATTCCGAGTGGTCCCAAGAGCCGCGGACCCCGATCGCCTAAAATATTTTCGGGCAATCAAATACGACCTAAGGAACTATAGTATCCACCCCGCCATGATCGTTCCTCATTTTTTGTATTTTTCGGCCAAACAACTAGAATTCCACTGGATCCCATAATTTTGTGTGTTATAGCCAACACCTTCCGAGTTGTCCCGGGTCTCCGGACCCCTATCGCCTAAAATTTTTCCGGACTATCAAATAAGACCTAAGGAACCATAGTCACCGCCCAGCCATGATCGTTCCTAGTTTTTTCTGTTTTTCGGCCAAAAAACTAGAATTCCGCGCGATTCCCATATTTTCGTTGTCCTATAGCCCACGCCTTCCAAGTGAACCCGGGAACTCCGGTCCCCTATCGCCTAAAATTTTTCCGGACTATCAAATACGACCTAAGGAACCATAGTCACCGCCCAGCCATGATCATTCCTCATTTGTTGCGTTTTTCGGCCAAACAACTAGAATTCCGCCCGATTACAATATTTTTGTGTGCTATTGCCCACCTTTCCAAGTGGTTCCGGGACCCCCGGACCCCGATCGCTTAAAATATTTCCGAGCCGTCAAATACGGCCTAAGGAACCAAAGTTACCGCTCCGCCATCATCGTTTCTCATTTTTTGCATTTTTCAGCCAAAAAACTAGAATTACGCTCGATTCCCATATTTTCGTGTGCTATACCCACGCCTTCCAAGTGGTCCGGGGAGCCGCGGACCCCGATGGCCTAAAATTTTTCTAGACTATCAAATACGACCTAAGGTACCATAGTCACCGCCCCACCATGATCGTTCCAAATGCTTTGCATTTTTCGGCCAAAAAACTAGAACTCCGCGCGATTTGCATATTTTAGTGTGCTATAGCTTACGCCTTCCGAGTGGTCCCGGGTGCCGTGGACCCCGATCGCCTAAAATTTTCCGGGCCATCAAATATGACCTAAGGAACCATAGTCACCGCCCCTCCATGATCGTTCCTCATTTATTGCATTTTTCGGCCGAAAAACTAGAATTTCGCTCGATTACCATATTTTTGTGTGCTATTGCCCACGCCTTCCGAGTGGGCCGGGCCGCCGGTCTCGGATCGCGTAAAAAATTTTCGAGCCATCAATTAAGACCTAAGGAACCATAGTCACCGCCTCGCCATGATCGTTCCTCATTGTTTGCATTTTTTGGCCAAAAAACTAGAATTCCGCCCGATTCCCATATTTTTGTGTGCTATCGCCCACGCCTTCCGAGTGGGTCAGGCCCCCGGAGCCGGATCGCCTAAAAATTTTCCGGACTATCAAATACCACCTAAGGAACCATAGTCACCACCCCGCCATGATCGTTCCTAGTCTTTTGCATTTTTCAGCCAAAAAACTAGAATTTCGCACGATTTCCATATTTTCGTGTGCTTTAGCCCACGTCTTCCAAGGGGTCCCGGGAACCCCGAACCCCGATCGCCTAAAATTTTTCCGGGCCATCAAATACGACCTAAGGAACAATAGTAACCACCCCGCCATGATCGTTCCTCATTTTTTGCGATTTTCAGCCAGACAACTAGAATTCCGCGCGATTCCCATATTTTTGTGTGTTATAGCCCACGCCTTCCGAGTGGTCCCGGGACCTCCTGACCCCTATCGCCTAAAATTTTTCCGGACTATCAAATACGACCTAAGGAACCATAGTATCCGACCCGCCATGTTCGTTCCTCATTTTTTGCGTTTTTCGGCCAAACAACTAGAATTCCGCGCGATTCCCATATTTTTGTGTGTTATATCCCACGCCTTCCGAGTGGTCCCGGGACCTCCGGACCCCTATCGCCTAATATTTTTCCGGACTATCAAATAAGACCAAAGAAACCATAGTCACCGCCCTGCCAAGATCTTTCCACATTTTTTGCATGTTACTGAAAAAGACCTAGAATTTCGCCCGATTCCCATTTTTTCGTGTGCTATACCCACGCATTCCGAGTGGTCCCAAGAGCCGCGGACCCCGATCGCCTAAAATTTTTCCGGGCAATCAAATACGACCTAAGGAACTATAGTATCCGCCCTGCCATGATCGTTCCTTATTTTTTGCGTTTTTTGGCCAAACAAGTTGAATTTCGCGCGATTCCCATATTTTTGTGTGTTATGGCTCACACCTTCCGAGTGGTCCCGGGACCTCCGGACCCCTATCGCCTAAAATTTTTCTAGACTATCAAATACGACCTAAGCAACCATAGTATCCGCCCCGCCATGATCGTTCCTCATGTTTTGTGTTTTTCGGCCAAACAACTAGAATTCCGCGCGATCCCATATTTTTGTGTGTTATAGCCCACGCCTTCCGAGTGGTCCCGGTTCTCCGGACCCCTATCGCCTAAAATTTTTCCGGACAATCAAATAAGACCTAAGGAACCATAGTCACCGCCTTATCAAGATCTTTCCACATTTTTTGCATGTTACTGAAAAATACCTAGAATTTCGCCCGATTCCCATATTTTCGTGTGCTATACCCACGCATTCCGAGTGGTCCCAAGAGCCGCGGACCCCGATCGCCTAAAATATTTTCGGGCAATCAAATACGACCTAAGGAACTATAGTATCCACCCCGCCATGATCGTTCCTCATTTTTTGTATTTTTCGGCCAAACAACTAGAATTCCACTGGATCCCATAATTTTGTGTGTTATAGCCCACGCCTTCCGAGTGGTCCCGGGTCTCCGGACCCCTATCGCCTAAAATTTTTCCGGACTATCAAATAAGACCTAAGGAACCATAGTCACCGCCCAGCCATGATCGTTCCTAGTTTTTTCTGTTTTTCGGCCAAAAAACTAGAATTCCGCGCGATTCCCATATTTTCGTTGTCCTATAGCCCACGCCTTCCAAGTGAACCCGGGAACTCCGGTCCCCTATCGCCTAAAATTTTTCCGGACTATCAAATACGACCTAAGGAACCATAGTCACCGCCCAGCCATGATCATTCCTCATTTGTTGCGTTTTTCGGCCAAACAACTAGAATTCCGCCCGATTACAATATTTTTGTGTGCTATTGCCCACCTTTCCAAGTGGTTCCGGGACCCCCGGACCCCGATCGCTTAAAATATTTCCGAGCCGTCAAATACGGCCTAAGGAACCAAAGTTACCGCACCGCCATCATCGTTTCTCATTTTTTGCATTTTTCAGCCAAAAAACTAGAATTACGCTCGATTCCCATATTTTCGTGTGCTATACCCACGCCTTCCAAGTGGTCCGGGGAGCCGCGGACCCCGATGGCCTAAAATTTTTCTAGACTATCAAATACGACCTAAGGTACCATAGTCACCGCCCCACCATGATCGTTCCAAATGCTTTGCATTTTTCGGCCAAAAAACTAGAACTCCGCGCGATTTGCATATTTTAGTGTGCTATAGCTTACGCCTTCCGAGTGGTCCCGGGAGCCGTGGACCCCGATCGCCTAAAATTTTCCGGGCCATCAAATATGACCTAAGGAACCATAGTCACCGCCCCTCCATGATCGTTCCTCATTTATTGCATTTTTCGGCCGAAAAACTAGAATTTCGCTCGATTACCATATTTTTGTGTGCTATTGCCCACGCCTTCCGAGTGGGCCGGGCCGCCGGTCTCGGATCGCGTAAAAAATTTTCGAGCCATCAATTAAGACCTAAGGAACCATAGTCACCGCCTCGCCATGATCGTTCCTCATTGTTTGCATTTTTTGGCCAAAAAACTAGAATTCCGCCCGATTCCCATATTTTTGTGTGCTATCGCCCACGCCTTCCGAGTGGGTCAGGCCCCCGGAGCCGGATCGCCTAAAAATTTTCCGGACTATCAAATACCACCTAAGGAACCATAGTCACCACCCCGCCATGATCGTTCCTAGTCTTTTGCATTTTTCAGCCAAAAAACTAGAATTTCGCACGATTTCCATATTTTCGTGTGCTTTAGCCCACGTCTTCCAAGGGGTCCCGGGAACCCCGAACCCCGATCGCCTAAAATTTTTCCGGGCCATCAAATACGACCTAAGGAACAATAGTAACCACCCCGCCATGATCGTTCCTCATTTTTTGCGATTTTCAGCCAGACAACTAGAATTCCGCGCGATTCCCATATTTTTGTGTGTTATAGCCCACGCCTTCCGAGTGGTCCCGGGACCTCCTGACCCCTATCGCCTAAAATTTTTCCGGACTATCAAATACGACCTAAGGAACCATAGTATCCGACCCGCCATGTTCGTTCCTCATTTTTTGCGTTTTTCGGCCAAACAACTAGAATTCCGCGCGATTCCCATATTTTTGTGTGTTATATCCCACGCCTTCCGAGTGGTCCCGGGACCTCCGGACCCCTATCGCCTAATATTTTTCCGGACTATCAAATAAGACCAAAGAAACCATAGTCACCGCCCTGCCAAGATCTTTCCACATTTTTTGCATGTTACTGAAAAAGACCTAGAATTTCGCCCGATTCCCATTTTTTCGTGTGCTATACCCACGCATTCCGAGTGGTCCCAAGAGCCGCGGACCCCGATCGCCTAAAATTTTTCCGGGCAATCAAATACGACCTAAGGAACTATAGTATCTGCCCTGCCATGATCGTTCCTTATTTTTTGCGTTTTTTGGCCAAACAAGTTGAATTTCGCGCGATTCCCATATTTTTGTGTGTTATGGCTCACACCTTCCGAGTGGTCCCGGGACCTCCGGACCCCTATCGCCTAAAATTTTTCTAGACTATCAAATACGACCTAAGGGACCATAGTATCCGCCCTGCCATGATCGTTCCTCATGTTTTGTGTTTTTCGGCCAAACAACTAGAATTCCGCGCGATCCCATATTTTTGTGTGTTATAGCCCACGCCTTCCGAGTGGTCCCGGGTCTCCGGACCCCTATCGCCTAAAATTTTTCCGGACAATCAAATAAGACCTAAGGAACCATAGTCACCGCCCAGCCTTGATCGTTCCTAGTTTTTTTCTATTTTTCGGCCAAAAAAATAGAATTCCACGTGATTCCCATATTTTCGTGTCCTATACGCCTTCCATGTGAACCCGGGAACTACGGACCCCTATCGCCTAAAATTTTTTTGGACTATCAAATATGACCTAAGGAACCATAGTCACCGCCCAGCCATGATCATTCCTCATTTGTTGCGTTTTTCGGCCAAACAACTAGAATTCCGCCCGATTACAATATTTTTGTGTGCTATTGCCCACCCTTCCAAGTGGTCCCGGGACCCCCGGACCCCGATCGCTTAAAATTTTTTCGGGCCGTCAATTACGACCTAAGGAACCATAGTAACCGCCCCGCCATCATCGTTTCTCAATTTTTGCATTTTTCGGCCAAAAAACTAGAATTACGCCCGATTCCCATATTTTCATGTGCTATACCCACGCCTTCAAAGTGGTCCGGGGAGCCGCGGACCCCGATCGTCTAAAATTTTTCCGGACTATCAAATATGACCTAAGGTACCATAGTCACCGCCCCACCATGATCGTTCCAAATGCTTTGCATTTTTCGGCCAAAAAACTAGAACTCCGCGCGATTTGCATATTTTAGTGTGCTATAGCTTACGCCTTCTGAGTGGTCTCGGGAGCCGTGGACCCCGATCGCCTAAAATTTTCCGGGCCATCAAATATGACCTAAGGAACCATAGTCACCGCCCCGCCATGATCGTTCCTCATTTATTGCATTTTTCGGCCGAAAAACTAGAATTCCGCTCGATTACCATATTTTTGTGTGCTATTGCCGACGCCTTCCAAGTGGGCCGGGCTGCCCGTCTCGGATCGCCTAAAAAAATTTTGGGCCATCAATTAATACCTAAGGAACAATAGTCACCGCCTCGCCATGATCGTTCCTCATTTTTTGCATTTTTTTGCCAAAAAACTAGAATTCCGCCCAATTCCCATATTTTTGTGTGCTATCGCCCACGTCTTCCAAGTGGGTCGGGCCCCGCGGAGCCGGATCGCCTAAAAATTTTTCGGACTATCAAATACCACCTAAGGAACCATAGTCACCGCCCCGCCATGATCATTCCTAGTCTTTTGCATTTTTCAGCCAAAAACTAGAATTTCGCGCGATTTCCATATTTTCGTGTGCTTTAGCCCACGTCTTCCAAGGGGTCCCGGGAACCCCGAACCCCGATCGCCTAAAAATTTTCCTGGCCATCAAATACGACCTAAGGAACCATAGTAACCACTTCGCCATGATCGTTCCTCATTTTTTGCGTTTTTCGGCCAAACGACTAGAATTCCGCGTGATTCCCATATTTTTGTGTGTTATAGCCCACGCCTTTCGAGTGGTCCCGGGGCCTCCTGACCCCTATCGCCTAAAATTTTTCCGGACTATCAAATACGACCTAAGGAACCATAGTATCCGACCCGCCATGATTGTTCCTCATTTTTAGCATTTTTCGGCCAAACAACTAGAATTCCGCGCGATTCCCATATTTTTGTGTGTTATATCCCACGCCTTCCGAGTGGTCCCGGGACCTCCGGACCCCTATCGCCTAATATTTTTCTGGACTATCAAATAAGACCAAAGGAACCATCGTCACCGCCCTGCCAAGATCTTTCCACATTTTTTGCATGTTACTGAAAAAGACCTAGAATTTCGCCCGATTCCCATTTTTTCGTGTGCTATACCCACGCATTCCGAGTGGTCCCAAGAGCCGCGGACCCCGATCGCCTAAAATTTTTCCGGGCAATCAAATACGACCTAAGGAACTATAGTATCTGCCCTGCCATGATCGTTCCTTATTTTTTGCGTTTTTTGGCCAAACAAGTTGAATTCCGCGCGATTCCCATATTTTTGTGTGTTATGGCTCACACCTTTCGAGTGGTCCCGGGACCTCCGGACCCCTATCACCTAAAATTTTTCCGGATTATCAAATACGACCTAAGGAACCATAGTATCCGCCCCGCCATGATCGTTCCTCATTTTTTGTGTTTTTCGGCCAAGCAACTATCGTTCCGCGCGATCCCATATTTTTGTGTGTTATATAGCCCACGCCTTCCGAGTGGTCCCGGATCTCCGGACCCCTATCGCCTAAAATTTTTCCGGACTATCAAATAAGACCAAAGGAACCATAGTCACCGCCCAGCCATGATCGTTCCTAGTTTTTTCTATTTTTCGGCCAAAAAACTAGAATTTCGCGCGATTCCCATATTTTCGTGTCCTATACGCCTTCCAAGTGAACCCGGGAACTACGGACCCCTATCGCCTAAAATTTTTCCGGACTATCAAATACGACCTAAGGAACCATAGTCACCGCCCAGCCATGATCATTCCTCATTTGTTGCGTGTTTCAGCCAAAAAACTAGAATTCCGCCCGATTACAATATTTTTGTGTGCTATTGCCCACCCTTCGAAGAGGTTTCGGGACCCACTGACCCCGATCGCCTAAAATTTTTCTGGGCCGTCAAATACGACCTAAGGAACTATAGTAAGCAGCTCGCCATGATCGTTTCTCATTTTTTGCATTTTTCGGCCAAGCAACTAGAATTCCGCGCGATCCCATATTTTTGTGTGTTATATAGCCCACGCCTTCCGAGTGGTCCCGGGTCTCCGGACCCCGATCGCCTAAAATTTTTCCGGACTATCAAATACGACCTAAGGAACCATAGTATCCGCCCCGCCATGATTGTTCCTCATTTTTTGCATTTTTCGGCAAAACAACTAGAATTCCGCGCGATTCCCATATTTTTGTGTGTTATATCCCACGCCTTCCGAGTGGTCCCGGGACCTCTGGACCCCTATCGCCTAATATTTTTCCGGACTATCAAATAAGACCAAAGGAACCATAGTCACCGCCCTTCCAAGATCTTTCCAAATTATTTGCATGTTACTGAAAAAGATCTAGAATTTCGCCCGATTCCCATATTTTCGTGTGCTATACCCACGCATTCCGAGTGGTCCCAAGAGCCGCGGACCCCGATCGCCTAAAATTTTTCCGGGCAATCAAATACGACCTAAGGAACCATAGTATCCACCACGCCATGATCATTCCTTATTTTTTGCATTTTTCGGCCAAACAACTAGAATTCCGCGCGATTCCCATATTTTTGTGTGTTATAGCCCACACCTTTCGAGTGGTCCCGGGACCTCCGGACCCCTATCGCCTAAAATTTTTCCGGACTATCAAATATGACCTAAGGAACCATAGTATCCGCCCCGCCATGGTCGTTCCTCATTTTTTGTGTTTTTCGGCCAAGCAACTATAATTCTGCGCGATCCCATATTTTTCGGTGTTATATAGCCCACGCCTTCCGAGTGGTCTCGGGTCTCCGGACCCCTATCGCCTAAAATTTTTCCGGACTATCAAATAAGACCTAAAGAACCATAGTCACCGCCCATCCATGATCGTTCCTAGTTTTTTCTATTTTTCGGCCAAAAAACTAGAATTCCGCGCGATTCCCATATTTTCGTGTCCTATAGGCCACGCCTTCCAAGTGAACCCGGGAACTCAGGACCCCTATCGCCTAAAATTTTTCCGGACTATCAAATACGACCTAAGGAACCATAGTCCCCGCCCAGCCATGATCATTCCTCATTTGTTGCGTGTTTCGGCCAAAAAACTAGAATTCCGCCCGATTACAATATTTTTGTGTGCTATTGCCCATCCTTCGAAGTGGTTTCGGGACCCACTGACCCCGATCGCCTAAAATTTTTCTGGGCCGTCAAATACGACCTAAGGAACTATAGTAACCAGCTCGCCATGATCGTTTCTCATTTTTTGCATTTTTCGGCCAAGCAACTAGAATTCCGCGCGATCCCATATTTTTGTGTGTTATATAGCCCACGCCTTCCGAGTGGTCCCGGGTCTCCGGACCCCTATCGCCTAAAATTTTTCGGACTATCAAATAAGACCTAAGGAACCATAGTCACCGCCCAGCCATGATCGTTCCTAGTTTTTTCTGTTTTTCGGCCAAAAAACTAGAATTCCGCGCGATTCCCATATTTTCGTGTCCTATAGCCCACGCCTTCCAAGTGAACCCGGGAACTCCGGACCCCTATCGCCTAAAAATTTTCCGGACTATCAAATACGACCTAAGGAACCATAGTCACCACCCAGCCATGATCATTCCTCATTTGTTGTGTGTTTCGGCCAAAAAACTAGAATTCCGCCCGATTACAATATTTTTGTGTGCTATTGCCCACCCTTCGAAGTGGTTTCGGGACCCACTGACCCCAATCGCCTAAAATTTTTCTGGGCCGTCAAATACGACCTAAGGAACTATAGTAACCAGCTCGCCTTGATCGTTCCTTATATTTTGCATTTTTCGGCCAGACAATTAGAATTCTGCGTGATTGCCATATTTTTGTGTATTATAGCCCACACCTTCCGAGTGGTCCCGGGACCTCCGGACCCCTATCGCCTAAAATTTTTCTGGACTATCAAATACGACCTAAGGAACCATATTATCCGCCCCGGCATGATCGTTCCTCATTTTTTGTGTTTTTCGGCCAAACAACTAGAATTCCGCGCGATCCCATATTTTTGTGTGTTATAGCCCACGCCTTCCGAGTGGTCCCGGGTCTCCGGACCCCTATCGCCTAAATTTTTTCTGGACTACCAAATAAGACCTAAGGAACCATAGTCACCACCCAGCCATGATCGTTCCTAGTGTTTTTTGTTTTTCGGCCAAAAAACTAGAATTCCGCGCGATTCCCATATTTTCGTGTTCTATAGCCCACGCCTTCCAAGTGAACCCGGGAACTCCGGACCCCTATCGCCTAAAATTTTTCCGGACTATCAAATACGACCTAAGGAACCATAGTCACCGCCCAGCCATGATCATTCCTCATTTGTTGCGTGTTTCGGCCAAAAAACTAGAATTCCGCCCGATTACAATATTTTTGTGTGCTATTGCCCACCCTTCGAAGTGGTTTCGGGACCCACTGACCCCGATCGCCTAAAATTTTTCTGGGCCGTCAAATACGACCTAAGGAACTATAGTAACCAGCTCGCCATGATCGTTTCTCATTTTTTGCATTTTTCGGCCAAGCAACTAGAATTCCGCGCGATCCCATATTTTTGTGTGTTATATAGCCCACGCCTTCCGAGTGGTCCCGGGTCTCCGGACCCCTATCGCCTAAAATTTTTCCGGACTATCAAATAAGACCTAAGGAACCATAGTCATCGCCCAGCCATGAACGTTCCTAGTTTTTTCTGTTTTTCGGCCAAAAAACTAGAATTCCGCGCGATTCCCATATTTTCGTGTCCTATAGCCCACGCCTTCCAAGTGAACCCGGGAACTCCGGACCCCTATCGCCTAAAAATTTTCTGGACTATCAAATACGACCTAAGGAACCATAGTCACCGCCCAGCCATGATCATTCCTCATTTGTTGCGTGTTTCGGCCAAAAAACTAGAATTCCGCCCGATTACAATATTTTTGTGTGCTATTGCCCACCCTTCGAAGTGGTTTCGGGACCCACTGACCCCGATCGCTTAAAATATTTCCGGGCCGTCAAATACGACCTAAGGAACTATAGTAACCAGCTCGCCTTGATCGTTCCTTAATTTTTGCGTTTTTCGGCCAAACAATTAGAATTCTGCGCGATTGCCATATTTTTGTGTATTATAGCCCACACCTTCCGAGTGGTCCCGGGACCTCCGGACCCCTATCGCCTAAAATTTTTCCGGACTATCAAATACGACCTAAGGAACCATATTATCCGCCCCGGCATGATCGTTCCTCATTTTTTGTGTATTTCGGCCAAACAACTAGAATTCCGCGCGATCCCATATTTTTCTGTGTTATAGCACACGCCTTCCGAGTGGTCCCGGGTCTCCGGACCCCTATCGCCTAAATTTTTTCTGGACTACCAAATAAGACCTAAGGAACCATAGTCACCGCCCAGCCATGACCGTTCCTAGTGTTTTCTGTTTTTCGGCCAAAAAACTAGAATTCCGCGCGATTCCCATATTTTCGTGTTCTATAGCCCACGCCTTCCAAGTGAACCCGGGAACTCCGGACCCCTATCGCCTAAAATTTTTCAGGACTATCAAATACGACCTAAGGAACCATAGTCACCGCCCAGCCATGATCATTCCTCATTTGTTGCATTTTTCGGCCAAAAAACTAGAATTTCGCCCGATTACAATATTTTTGTGTGCTATTGCCCACCCTTCCAAGTGGTTCCGGGACCCCCGGACCCCGATCGCGTAAAATTTTTCCGGGCCGTCAAATACGACCTAAGGAACCATAGTAACAGCCCAGCCATCATCGTTTCTCATTTTTTGCATTTTGCGGCCTAAAAACTAGAATTACGTCCGATTCCCATATTTTCATGTGCTATACCCACGCCTTCCAAGTGGTCCGGGGAGCCGCGGACCCCGATCGCCTAAAATTTTTCCGGACTATCAAATACGACCTAAGGTACCATAGTCACCGCTCCACCATGATCGTTCCAAATGCTTTGCATTTTTCGGCAAAAAACTAGAACTCCGCGCGATTTGCTTATTTTAGTATGCTATAGCTTACGCCTTCTGAGTTCCCGGGAGCCGTGGACCCCGATCGCCTAAAATTTTTCGGGCCATCAAATATGACCTAAGGAACCATAGTCACCGCCCCGCCATGATCGTTCCTCATTTATTGCGTTTTTAGGCCAAAAAACTAGAATTCCGCTCGATTACCATATTTTTGTGTGCTATTGCCCACGCCTTCCGAGTGGGGCCGGGCCGCCGGTCTAGGATCGCCTAAAAATTTTCTGGACTATCAAATACGACCTAAGAAACCATAGTCACCGCCCCGCCATGATCGTTCCTAGTCTTTTGTGTTTTTCAGCCAAAAAATTAGAATTTCGCGCTATTTCCATATTTTCATGTGCTTTAGCCCACGCCTTCCAAAGGGTCCCGGGAACCCCGAACCCCGATCGCCTAAAAATTTTTTGAGCCATCAAATACGACCTAAGGAACCAAAGTAACCACCCCGCCATGATCGTTCCTCATTTTTTGCGTTTTTCGGCCAAACAACTAGAATTCCGCGCGATTCTCATATTTTTGTGTGTTATAGCCCACGCCTTCCGAGTGGTCCCTGGACCTCCTGACCCCTATCGCCTAAAATTTTTCCGAACTATCAAATACGACCTAAGGAACCATAGTATCCGCCCCGCCATGATCGTTCCTCATTTTTTGCATTTTTCGGCCAAACAACTAGAATTCCGCGCGATTCCCATATTTTTGTGTGTTATAGCCCACGTCTTCCGAGTGGTCCCGGGACCTCCAGACCCCTATCGTCTAATATTTTTTCGGACTATCAAATAAGACCTAAGGAACCATAGTCACCGCCCTGTCAAGATCTTTCCACATTTTTTGCATGTTACTGCAAAAGACCTAGAATTTCGCCCGATTCCCATATTTTCGTGTGCTATTACCCACGCCTTCCGAGTGGTCCCAAGAGCCGCGGACCCCGATCACCTAAAATTTTTTCGGGCAATCAAATACGACCTAAGGAACCATAGTATCCTCCACGCCATGATCGTTCCTTATTTTTTGCATTTTTCGGCAAACAACTAGAATTCCGCGCGATTCCCATATTTTTGTGTGTTATAGCCCACACCTTCCGAGTGGTCCCGGGACCTCCGGACCCCTATCGCCTAAAATTTTTTCGGACTATCAAATACGACCTAAGGAACCATAGTATCCGCCCCGCCATGATCGTTCCTCATTTTTTGTGTTTTTTGGCCAAACAACTAGAATTCCGCGCGATCCCATATTTTTGTGTGTTATATAGCCCACGCCTTCCGAGTGGTCCCGGGTCTCCGGACCCCTATCGCCTAAAATTTTTCCGGACTATCAAATAAGACCTAAGGAACCATAGTCACCGCCCAGCCATGATCGTTCCTAGTTTTTTCTGTTTTTCGGCCAAAAAACTAGAATTCCGCGCGATTCCCATATTTTCGTGTCCTATAGCCCACGCCTTCCAAGTGAACCCGGGAACTCCGGACCCCTATCGCCTAAAAATTTTTCGGACTATCAAATATGACCTAAGGAACCATAGTCACCGCCCCGCCATGATCGTTCCTAGTCTTTTGGGTTTTTCAGCCAAAAAACTAGAATTTTGCGCGATTTTCATATTTTCGTGTGCTTTAGCCAACGCCTTCCAAAGGGTCCCGGGAACCCCGAACCCCGATCGCCTAAAAATTTTCCGGGCCATCAAATACGACCTAAGGAACTATAGTAACCTCCCCGCCATGATCGTTCCTCATTTTTTGCGTTTTTCGGCCAAACAACTAGAATTCTGCGCGATTCCCATATTTTTGTGTGTTATAGCCCACGCCTTCCAAGTGGTCCCTGGACCTCCTGACCCCTATCGCCTAAAATTTTTCCGGACTATCAAATACGACCTAAGGAACCATAGTATCTGCCCCGCCATGATCGTTCCTCATTTTTTGCATTTTTCGGCCAAACAACTAGAATTCCGCGCGATTCCCATATTTTTGTGTGTTATAGCCCACGCCTTCCGAGTGGTCCCGGGACCTCCGGACCCCTATCGTCTAATATTTTTCCGGACTATCAAATAAGACCTAAGGTACCATAGTCACCGCCCTGTCAAGATCTTTCCACATTTTTTGCATGTTACTGAAAAAGACCTAGAATTTCGCCTGATTCCCATATTTTCGTGTGCTATT
The DNA here is from genome assembly GCF_000390325.3 of Nicotiana tomentosiformis. Taxonomy (NCBI): domain Eukaryota; kingdom Viridiplantae; phylum Streptophyta; class Magnoliopsida; order Solanales; family Solanaceae; genus Nicotiana; species Nicotiana tomentosiformis. Next base: position 220,838 of record NW_027174587.1, read on the forward strand.
GCCCACGCATTCCGAGTGGTCCCAAGAGCCGCGGACCCCGATCGCCTAAAATTTTTCCAGGCAATCAAATACGACCTAAGGAACCATAGTATCCGCCACACCATGATCGTTCCTTATTTTTTGCATTTTTCGGCAAACAACTAGAATTCCGCGCGATTCCCATATTAATGTGTGTTATAGCCCACACCTTCCGAGTGGTCCCGGGACCTCCGGACCCCTATCGCCTAATATTTTTCCGGATTATCAAATAAGACCTAAGGAACCATAGTCACCTCCCTGTCAAGATCATTCCTCATTTGTTGCGTTTTTCGGCCAAAAACTAGAATTCTGCCCGATTACAATGTTTTTGTGTGCTATTGCCCACCCTTCCAAGTGGTTCCGGGACCCCCGGACCCCGATCGCCTAAAATTTTTCCGGGCCGTCAAATACGACCTAAGGAACCATAGTAACCGCCCCGCCATCATCGTTTCTCATTTTTTGCATTTTTCGGCCAAAAAACTAGAATTACGCCCGATTCCCATATTTTCGTGTGCTATACCCACGCCTTCCAAGTGGTCCGGGGAGCCGCGGACCCCGATCGCCTAAAAATTTTCCGGACTATCAAATACGACTTAAGGTACCATAGTCACCGCCCCACCATGATCGTTCCAAATGCTTTGTATTTTTCGGCCAAAAAACTAGAACTCCGCGCGATTTGCATATTTTAGTGTGCTATATAGCTTACGCTTTCGGAGTGGTCCCGGGAGCCGTGGATGTCACGCCCCGAACCAGGGGGCGAGACCGGCACTCGGTGCCTCACCTATCCTTGCGTACCAACTTGCGACTAAGGGACTCTGAACATATGATGTCATACTTTGGCCATGGGCCACATTGCAAGACAACTGCGAATGCTGAATAAATATAAATATAAAACTGGGCCGACAAGATCGTCATAATTACTACAGCTGACAAACCAACCAAATATACATACAAGGCCTACAAGCCTAACATGCTGCACTAACTGACAGGATATGTCTACAAGCCTCTACTGGTAGATATACTGTGATCAGAACAGCTTCCCAACCTACTCATAACATATATACATTTATACACTATATGTACATAAAGCTCTAGATCCGGCAACTCCGAAAGGCATAGAGCTTATCGATCAAGCTAAACTCGGGCAACAGAGGTATACCCGTCTGTCTGTCTGAACCTGCACGCATGAAATACAGTGCCCCCAAAAAAGGGACGTCAGTACGAAATAATGTACCGAGTATGTAAGGCACTATACTGAAAGCTGAAACTGAACTGATAATATAATAACTGAAAGCAACTGGAAGTCAATGATAATCTGAAGATATGCTTACCTGCTGATACTGACTCAACTCTCTCAATATAGTAAGTAAAATAGTTATCCGGCCTTATAAGACTCGGTATATATATAACTGCTCTGCCGTAGTAGGCTCGCTCATAGGCGCTCGGCCATACTAGGCTCTGCATCTCGGCTAACTGGGCTCGCTCATAGGCGCTCGGCCACAGTAGGCTCGGTATATAACTTACCATCTGATGAGAGGTTGCCCAATAGGGGCCTGCCCATCGATTATGGCTCGATGGTAATGAAAATACTGTAATACTGTATATATAAACTCTCTGTTCTCTTGACTGGAAAAAGAAAATACTCAAATGAATAGGAAGTTCCAATAAAGATAATATTGTAACTTACAAAACTAGGAAAATATACATAAATTTCGGGATATGAATTTTTCTTTATGCCTCGTTATCAAACTCGTGTAATTACGAGATCATGCCAAAATGAAAGAAGGGCTTAGCCTTAACATACCTGGAGTTCGAAAAAATACGTATAATATTCTTGGAAAAGATTGCACCGTACTCCTTTAGAACCGCAAAATTTTACGTTGTTACGGTTCTAACAATTCTCGTTGGAATTGTTTGGTTGCAAGAATTTCGTTGAAACCTTGTAGGAGAATTTGGTTGTAAGAATTTCGTTGGAAGCTTTGTTTTGGATGGAGTTTAGCGCCTGTTAGTGTCTTGAATTGTAACTGGAATTATTTGGTTTCATGTAGGAACTTGAATTGTAGGAAGTGTTAGCGTTCTTGTTATGAAGTGTTGTAAGAAGGTTTGTTGAATTCTTTCTTAAGATTCTAGGGAATGATTTTGATCTTTGTTGTAAGAAGGCTTGCTAAGTTCTTTCGTAAGATTGTAGGGAATGATTTTGATTTTCTTGAGATGTTATTCTTAACTCTAGGTGGCCCCACATATCAAGCTTAGTGTCATTTAAGATATGACACCTTACCATCTTCATGAATAGTCATTAGAGATTTTAGGAGGGCTTGCCACGTTGGGAGGGGGGTTAAGTCTTATCCTAAGCTTGTTTTATTAAGAATTATTTTTTTACTTACTTAAAATACTACTCACTTTTCACATACCTTATACACCTTACTATCATGGCCATGTAGTACCTTGTGCGGTACAAGTCCATAAATACCGGGTATTATAGCTCGGGTCGTATTTTATCCCAAAATGTCAAATTTTGACGAAATTCATTTTCTTCGATTTGCTTACCCTCTCACCTTCACGAATTTACTCATCACTTATTTGAAATAGCATAATACTTATAGTCTCACAATAATCTCATATCCGAGCTTATATCAATTTACTTATGGCGTACTTCCACGTACGAAAATATGGGGTGTAACAGTGGACCCCGATCGCCTAAAATTTTTCGGGCCATCAAATATGACCTAAGGAACCATAGTCACCGCCCCGTCATGATCGTTCCTCATTTATTGCGTTTTTTGGCCAAAAAACTAGAATTCCGCTCGATTACCATATTTTTGTGTGCTATTGCCCACGCCTTCCGAGTGGGCCAGGCCGCCGGTCTCGGATCGCCTAAAAACTTTTCGGGCCATCAATTAAGACCTAAGGAACCATAGTCACCGCCTTCCGAGTGGGTCGGGCCCCCCGGAGCCGGATCGCCTAAAAATTTTCCGGACTATCAAATACGACCTAAGGAACCATAGTCACTGCCCCGTCATGATCGATCCTAGTCTTTTGCGTTTTTCAGCCAAAAAACTAGAATTTTGCGCGATTTTCATATTTTCGTGTGCTTTAGCCCACGCCTTCCAAGGGGTCCCGGGAACCCCGAACCCCGATCGCCTAAAAAATTTTTGGGCCATCAAATACGACCTAAGGAACAATAGTAACCACCCTGCCATGATCGTTCCTCATTTTTTGCGTTTTTCGGCAAAACGACTAGAATTCCGCGCGATTCCCATATTTTTGTGTGTTATAGCCCACGCCTTCCGAGTGGTCCCAGGACCTCCTGACCCCTATCGCCTAAAATTTTTTCGGACTATCAAATACGACCTAAGGAACCATAGTATCCTCCCCGCCATGATCGTTCCTCATTTTTTGCGTTTTTCGGCCAAAAAACTAGAATTCCGCTCGATTACCATATTTTTGTGTGCTAATACCCACGCCTTCCGAGTGGGCCGGGCCGCCAGGCTCGGATCGCTTAAAAATTTTTCAAGCCATCAATTAGGACCTAAGGAACCATAGTCACCGCCTCGCCATGATCGTTCCTCATTTTTTGCATTTTTTGGCCAAAAAACTAGAATTCCGCCCGATTCCCATATTTTTGTGTGCTATCGCCCACGCCTTCCGAGTGGGTCGAGCCCCCCGGAGCCGGATCACCTAAAAATTTTCCGGACTATCAAATACGACCTAAGGAACCATAGTCACCGCCCCACCATGATCGTTCCTAGTTTTTTCCGTTTTTCGGCCAAAAAACTAGAATTTCGCGCGATTCCCAAATTTTCGTGTCCTATAGCCCACGCCTTCCAAGTGAACCCGGGAACTCCGGACCCCTATCGCCTAAAATTTTTCCGGACTATCAAATACGACCTAAGGAACCATAGTCACCACCCAGCCATGATCATTCCTCATTTGTTGCGTTTTTCGGCCAAAAAACTGGAATTCCGCCCGATTACAATATTTTTGTGTGCTATTGCCCACCCTTCCAAGTGGTTCCGGGACCCCCGGTCCCCGATCGCCTAAAATTTTTTCGGGCCGTCAAATACGACCTAAGGAACCATAGTAACCGCTCTGCCATCATCGTTTCTCATTTTTTGCATTTTTCGGCCAAAAAACTAGAATTACGCCCGATTCCCATATTTTCGTGTGCAATACCCACGCCTTCCAAGTGGTCCGGGGAGCCGCGGACCCCGATCGCCTAAACTTTTTCCGGACTATCAAATACGACCTAAGGTACCATAGTCACCGCCACACCATGATCGTTCCAAATGCTTTGCATTTTTCGGCCAAAAAACTAGAACTCCGCGCGATTTGCATATTTTAGTGTGCTATAGCTTACGCCTTTCGAGTGGTCCCGGGAGCCGTGGACCCCAATCGCCTAAATTTTTTCGGGCCATCAAATACGACCTAAGGAACCATAGTCACCGCCCTGCAATGATCGTTCCTCATTTATTGCGTTTTTCGGCCAATAAACTAGAATTCCGCTCGATTACCATATTTTTGTGTGCTATTGCCCACGCCTTCCGAGTCGCCCGGGCCGCCGGACTCGGATCGCCTAAAATATTTTCGGGCCATCAATTAGGACCTAATGAACCATAGTCACCGCCTCGCCATGATCGTTCCTCATTTTTTGCATTTTTTGGCCAAAAAATTAGAATTCCCCCCAATTCCCATATTTTTGTGTGCTATCGCCCACGCCTTCCGAGTGGGTCGGGCACCCCGGAGCCGGATCGCCTAAAAATTTTCCGGACTATCAAATATGACCTAAGAAACCATAGTCACTGCCCCGCCATGATCGTTCCTAGTCTTTTGCGTTTTTCAGCCAAAAAACTTGAATTCCGCGCGATTTCCATATTTTCGTGTGCTTTAGCCCACGCCTTCCAAGGGGTCCCGGGAACCCCGAACCCTGATCGCCTAAAAATTTTCCGGGCCATCAAATACGACCTAAGGAACAATAGCAACCACCCCACCATGATCGTTCCTCATTTTTTGCGTTTTTCGGCCAAACAACTAGAATTCCGCACGACTCCCATATTTTTGTGTGTTATAGCCCACGCCTTCCGAGTGGGCCGGGCCGCCGGACTCGGATCGCCTAAAAAATTTTCGGGCCATCAATTAGGACCTAAGGAACCATAGTCACTGCCTCGCCATGATCGTTCCTCATTTTTTGCATTTTTTGGCCAACAAACTAGAATTCCGCCCGATTCTCATATTTTTGTGTGCTATCGCCCACGCCTTCCGAGTGGGTCGGGCCGCCCGGAGACGGATCGCCTAAAAATTTTCTGGACTATTAAATACGACCTAAGGAACCATAGTCACCGCCCCACCATGATCGTTCCTAGTCTTTTGCGTTTTTCAGCCAAAAAACTAGAATTCCGCGCGATTTCCATATTTTCGTGTACTTTAGCCCACGCCTTCAAAGGGGTCCCGGGAACTCCGAACCCCGATCGCCTAAAAATTGTCCGGGCCATCAAATACGACCTAAGGAACCATAGTAACCACCCCACCATTATCGTTCCTCATTTTTTGCATTTTTCGTCCAAACAACTAGAATTCCGCGCGATTCCCATATTTTTGTGTGTTATAGCCCACGCCTTCCGAGGGGTCCCGGGACCTCCTGACCCCTATCGCCTAAAATTTTTCCGGACTATCAAATACGACCTAAGGAACCATAGTATCCGCCCCGCCATGATCGTTTCTCATTTTTGCATTTTTCGGCCAAACAACTAGAATTTCGCCCGATTCCCATATTTTCGTGTGCTATACACACGCCTTACAAGTGGTCCCGGGTCTCCGGACCCCTATCGCCTAAAACTTTTCCGGACTATCAAATAAGTCCTAAGGAACCATAGTCACCGCCCAGCCATGATCGTTCCTTATTTTTTGCATTTTTCGGCCAAACAACTAGAATTCCGCACGATTCCCATATTTGTGTGTGTTATAGCCCACACCTTCCGAGTGGTCCCGGGACCTCAGGACCCCTATTGCCTAAAATTTTTCCGGACTATCAAATACGACCTAAGGAACCATAGTATCCGCCCCGTCATGATCGTTTCTCATTTTTGCATTTTTCGGCCAAACAACTATAATTTCGCCCGATTCCCATATTTTCGTGTGCTATACACACGCCTTACAAGTGGTCCCGGGTCTCCGGACACCTATCGCCTAAAACTTTTCCGGACTATCAAATAAGACCTAAGGAACTATAGTCACCGCCCAGCCATGATCGTTCCTTATTTTTTGCGTTTTTCGGCCAAACAACTAGAATTCCGCGCGATTCCAATATTTGTGTGTGTTATTGCCCACACCTTCCGAGTGGTCCCGGGACCTCAGGACCCCTATCGCCTAAAATTTTTCCGGACTATCAAATACGACCTAAGGAACCATAGTCACCGCCTTGCCCTGATCATTCCTCATTTGTTGCGTTTTTCGGCCAAAAAACTATAATTCCGCCCGATTACAATATTTTTGTGTGCTATTGTCCACCCTTCCCAGCGGTTCCGGGACCCCCGGACCCCGATCGCGTAAAAAAATTTCGGGCCGTCAAATACGACCTAAGGAGCCATAGTAACCGCCCCGCCATCATCGTTTCTCATTTTTTGCATTTTTCGGCCAAAAAACTAGAATTACGCCCGATTCCCATATTTTCGTGTGCTATACCCACGCCTTCCAAGTGATCCGGGGAGCCGCGGACCCCGATCGCCTAAAATTTTTCTGGACTATTAAATACGACCTAAGGAACCATAGTCACTGCCCCACCATGATCGTTCCAAATGCTTTGCCTTTTTCGGCCAAAAAACTAGAACTCCGCGCGATTTGCATATTTTTGTGTGCTATAGCTTACGCCTTCCGAGTGGTCCCGGGAGCCGTGGACCCCGATCGCCTAAAATTTTCCGGGCCATCAAATACGACCTAAGGAACCATAGTCACCGCCTCGCCATGATCGTTCCTCAATTTTTGCATTTTTTGGCCAAAAAACTAGAATTCCGCTCGATTACCATATTTTTGTGTGCTATTGCCCACGCCTTCCGAGTGGGCCGGGCCGCCGGACTCGGATCGCCTAAAAAATTTTCGGGCCATCAATTAGGACCTAAGGAACCATAGTCACCGCCTCGCCATGATCGTTCCTCATTTTTTGCATTTTTTGGCCAAAAAACTAGAATTCCGCCCGATTCTCATATTTTTGTGTGCTATCGCCCACGCCTTCCGAGTGGGTCGGGCCCTCCGGAGCCGGATCGCCTAAAGATTTTCCGGACTATCAAATACGACCTAAGGAACCATAGTCACCGCCTCACCATGATCGTTCCTAGTCTTTTGCGTTTTTCAGCCAAAAAACTAGAATTCCGCGCGATTTCCATATTTTCGTGTGCTTTAGCCCACGCCTTCAAATGGGTCCCGGGAACCCCGAACCCCGATCGCCTAAAAATTGTCCGGGCCATCAAATACGACCTAAGGAACCATAGTAACCTCCCCACCATTAACGTTCCTCATTTTTTGCATTTTTTGTCCAAACAACTAGAATTCCGCATGATTCCCATATTTTTGTGTGTTATAGCCCACGCCTTCCGAGTGGTCCCGGGACCTCCTGACCCCTATCGCCTAAAATTTTTTCGGACTATCAAATACGACCTAAGGCACCATAGTATCCGCCCCGCCATGTTCGTTCCTCATTTTTTGCATTTCTCGGCCAATCAACTAGAATTCCGTGCGATTCCCATATTTTTGTGTGTTATAGCCCACGCCTTCCGAGTGGTCCCGGGACCTCCGAACCCCTATCGCCTAATATTTTTCCGGACTATCAAATAAGACCAAAGGAACCATAGTCACCGCCCTGCCAAGATCTTTCCACATTTTTAGCATATTACTGAAAAAGACCTAGAATTTCGCCCGATTACCATATTTTCGTGTGCTATACCCACGCATTCCGAGTGGTCCCAATAGCCGCAGACCCCGATCGCCTAAAATTTTTCCAGGCAATCAAATACGACCTAAGGAACCTTTATTTTTTGCGTTTTTCGGCCAAACAACTAGAATTCCGAGCGATTCCCATATTTTTGTGTGCTATAGCTCACGCCTTCCGAGTGGGCCGTGCCCCCCGCACTCGGATCACCTAAAAATTTTTCCGGACTATCAAATAAGACCTGAGGAACCATATTCTCCTTCCCGCCATGATCGTTTTTCATGTTTTGCATTTTTCGGCCAAACAACTAGAATTCCGCCTGATTCCCATATTTTTGTGTGCTATACCCACGCCTTATAAGTGGTCCCGGGTCTCCGGACCCCTATCGCCTAAAATTTTTCCGAACGATCAAATAAAACCTAAGGAACCATAGTTACCGCCCAGCCATGATCGTTCCTTATTTTTTGCGTTTTTCGGCCAAACAACTAGAATTCCGCGCGATTCCCATGTTTTTGTGTGTTATAGCCCACACCTTCTGCGTGATCCCGGAACCTCAGGACCCCTATCGCCTAAAATTTTTCCGGACTATCAAATACGACCTAAGGTACCATAGTCACCGCCCCACCATGATCGTTCCAAATGCTTTGCATTTTTCGGCCAAAAACTAGAACTCCGCGCGATTTGTATATATTAGTGTGCTATAGCTTACGCCTTCCGAGTGGTACCGGGAGCCGTGGACCCCGATCGCCTAAAATTTTTTGGGCCATCAAATATGACCTAAGGAACCATAGTCACCGCCCCGCCATTATCGTTCCTCATTTATTGCGTATTTCGGCCAAAAAACTAGAATTCCGCTCGAATACCATATTTTTGTGTGCTATTGCCCACGCCTTCCGAGTGGGCCGGGCCGCCGGTCTTGTATCGCCTAAAAAGTTTTCGGGCCATCAATTAAGACCTAAGGAACCATAGTCACCGCATCTCCATGATCGTTCCTCATCTTTTGCGTTTTTCGGCCAAACAACTAGAATTCCGCGCGATTCCCATATTTTTGTGTGTTATAGCCCACGCCTTCCGAGTGGTCCCGGGACCTCCGGACCCCTATCGCCTAATATTTTCCTGGACTATCAAATAAGACCAAAGGAACCATAGTCACCGCCCTGTCAAGAACTTTCCACATTTATTGCGTTTTTCGGCCAACCAACTAGAACTCCGCGCGATTTGCATATTTTAGTGTGCTATAGCTTACGCCTTCCGAGTGGTCCCGGGAGCCGTGGACCCCGATCGCCTAAAATTTTCCGGGCCATCAAATACGACCTAAGGAACCATAGTCAACGCCCCGCCATGATCGTTCCGCATTTTTTGCGTTTTTCGGCCAAACAACTAGAATTCCGCGCGATTCCCATATTTTTGTGTGTTATAGCCCACGCCTTCCGAGTGGTCCCGGGACCTCCGGACCCCTATCGCCTAATATTTTTCCGGACTATCAAATAAGACCAAAGGAACCATAGTCACCGCCCTGTCAAGATCTTTTCACATTTTTTGCGTTTTTCGGCCAAACAACTAGAACTCCGCGCGATTTGCATATTTTAGTGTGCTATAGCTTACGCCTTCCGAGTGGTCCCGGGAGCCGTGGACCCCGATCGCCTAAAATTTTCCGGGCCATCAAATGCGACCTAAGGAACCATAGTCAACGCCCCGCTATGATCGTTCCTCATTTATTGCGTTTTTCGGCCAAATAACTAGAATTCCGCTCGATTACCATATTTTCGTGTGCTATTGCCCACGCCTTCCGAGTGGGCCGGGCCACCTGAATCGGATCGCCTAAAAAAAATTTGAGCCATCAATTAGGACCTAAGGAACCATAGTAACCACCCCACCATGATCGTTCCTCATTTTTTGCGTTTTTCGGCCAAACAACTAGAATTCCGCGCGATTCCCATATATTTGTGTGTTATAGCACACGCCTTCCGAGTGGTCCCGGGACCTCCTGACCCCTATCGCCTAAAATTTTTCCGGACTATCAAATATGACCTAAGGAACCATAGTATCCGCCCGCCATGATCGTTTCTCATTTTTTGCATTTTTCGTCCATCCAACTAGAATTCCGCCCGATTCCCATATTTTCGTGTGCTATACCCACGCCTTACAAGTGGTCCCGGGTCTCCGGACCCGTATCGCCTAAAACTTTTCCAGACTATCAAATAAGACCTAAGGAACCATAGTCACCGCCCAGCCATGATCGTTCCTTATTTTTTGCGTTTTTCGGCCAAACAACTAGAATTCCGCGCGATTCCCATATTTTTGTGAGTTATAGCCCACACCTTCCGAGTGGTCCCGGGACCTCAGGACCCCTATCGCCTAAAATTTTTCCGGACTATCAAATATGACCTAAGGAACCATAGTCACCGCCCAGCCATGATCATTCCTCATGTGTTGCGTTTTTCGGCCAAAAAACAAGAATTCCGCCCGATTACAATATTTTTGTGTGCTATTTATTGCCCACCCTTCCCAGTGGTTCCGGGACCCCCGGACCCCGATCGCCTAATATTTTTCCGGGCCGTCAAATACGACCTAAGGAACCATAGTAACCGCCCCGCCATCATCGTTTCTCATTTTTTGCATTTTTCGGCCAAAAAACTAGCATTACGCCCGATTCCCATATTTTTGTGTGTTATACCCACGCCTTCCAAGTGGTCCGGGGAGCCGCGGACCCTGATCGCCTAAAATTTTTCCAGACTATCAAATACGACCTAAGGTACCATAGTCACCGCCCCACCACGATCGTTCCAAATGCTTTGCATTTTTCGGCCAAAAAACTAGAACTCCGCGCGATTTGCATATTTTCGTGTGCTATAGCTTACGCCTTCCGAGTGGTCACGGGAGCCGTGGACCCCGATCGCCTAAAATTTTCTGGGCCATCAAATATGACCTAAGGAACCATAGTCACCGCCCCGCCATGATCTTTCCTCATTTATTGCGTTTTTCGGCCAAAAAACTAGAATTCCGCTCGATTACCATATTTTTGTGTGCTATTGCCCACGCCTTCCGAGTGTGCCGGGCCGCCGGACTCGGATCGCCTAAAACATTTTTGGGCCACCAATTAGGACCAAAGGAACCACAGTCACCGCCTCGCCATGTTCGTTCCTCATTTTTTGCATTTCTTGGCCCAAAAACTAGAATTCCGCCCGATTCCCATATTTTTGTGCGCTATCGCCCACGCCTTCCGAGTGGGTCGGGCCCCCCGGAGCCGGATCGCCTAAAAATTTTCCGTACTATCAAATACGACCTAAGGAACCATAGTCACCGCCTCGCCATGATCGTTCCTAGTCTTTTGCGTTTTTCAGCCAAAAAACTAGAATTTCGCGCGATTTCCATATTTTCGTGTGCTTTAGCCCACGCCTTCCAAGGGGTCCCCCGGAGCCGGATCGCCTAAAAATTTTCGGGGCATCAATTAGGACCTAAGGAACCATATTCACCGCCTCGCCATGATCGTTCCTCATTTTTTGCATTTTTTGGCCAAAAAACTAGAATTCCGCTCGATTACCATATTTTTGTGTGCTATTGCCCACGCCTTCCGAGTGGGCCGGGCCGCTAGACTCGGATCGCCTAAAAAATTTTCGGGCCATCAATTAGGACCTAAGGAACCATATTCACCGCCTTGCCATGATCGTTCCTCATTGTTTGCGTTTTTCGGCCAAAAAACTAGAATTCCGCTCGATTACCATATTTTTGTGTCCTATAGCCTACGCCTTCCTAGTGAACCCGGGAACTCCGGACCCCGATCGCCTAAAATTTTCCGGGCCATCAAATACGACCTAAGAAACCATAGTCACCGCCCCGCCATGATCGTTCCTCATTTATTGCATTTTTCAGCCAAAAAACTAGAATTCCGCTCGATTACCATATTTTTGTGTGCTATTGCCCACGCCTTCCGAGTGTGCCGGGCCACCGGACTCGGATCGCCTAAAACATTTTTGGGCCACCAATTAGGACCAAAGGAACCACAGTCACCACCTCGCCATGTTCGTTCCTCATTTTTTGCATTTCTTGGCCCAAAAACTAGAATTCTGCCCGATTCCCATATTTTTGTGCGCTATCGCCCACGCCTTCCAACTGGGTCGGGCCCCCGGAGCCGGATCGCCTAAAAATTTTCCGGACTATCAAATACGACCTAAGGAACCATAGTCACCGCCCCGCCATGATCGTTCCTAGTCTTTTGCGTTTTTCAGCCAAAAAACTAGAATTCCGCGCGATATCCATATTTTCGTGTGCTTTAGCCCACGCCTTCCAAGGGGTCCCCCGGAGCCGGATCGCCTGAAAATTTTTGGGGCATCAATTAGGACCTAAGGAACCATATTCACCGCCTCGCCATGATCGTTCCTCAGTTTTTGAATTTTTTGGCCAAAAAACTAGAATTCCGCTCGATTACCATATTTTTGTGTGCTATTGCCCACGCCTTCCGAGTGGGCCGGGCCGCTAGACTCGGATCGCCTAAAAAAATTTTGGGCCATCAATTAGGACCTAAGGAACAATATTCACCGCCTCGCCATGATCGTTCCTAATTTTTTGCATTTTTCGGCCAAAAAACTAGAATTACGCTCGATTACCATGTTTTTGTGTCCTATAGCCCACGCCTTCCTAGTGAACCCGGGAACTCCGGACCCCGATCGCCTAAAATTATCCGGGCCATCAAATACGACCTAAGGAACCATAGTCACCTCCCCGCCACGATCGTTCCTCATTTATTGCGTTTTTCAGCCAAAAAACTAGAATTCCGCTCGATTACCATATTTTTGTGTGCTATTGCCCACGCCTTCCGAGTGGGCCGAGCCGCCGGACTCTGATCGCCTAAAAAAATTTCGGAAAATCAATTAGGACCTAAGGAACCATAGTCACCACCTCGCCATGATCGTTTCTCATTTTTTGCATTTCTTTGCCAAAAAACTAGAATTCCGCCCGATTCCCATATTTTTGTGTGCTATCGCCCACGCCTTCCGAGTGGGAAGGGCCCCCCGGAGCCGGATCGCCTAAAAATTTTCCGAACTATCAAATACGACCTAAGGAACCATAGTCACCGCCCCACCATGATCGTTCCTAGTCTTTTGCGTTTTTCAGCCCAAAAGCTAGAATTTCGCGCGATTTCCTTATTTTCGTGTGCTTTAGCCCACGCCTTCCAAGGGGTCCCCCGGAGCCGGATCGCCTAAAAATTTTCGGGGCATCAATTAGGACCTAAGGAACCATATTCACCACCTCGCCATGATCGTTCCTCATTTTTTTGCGTTTTTCGGCCAAAAAACTAGAATTCCGCTCGATTACAATATTTTTGTGTGCTATTGCCCACGCCTTCCGAGTGGGCCGGGCCCCCCGGAGCTGGATCGCCTAAAAATTTTCCGGACTATCAAATACGACCTAAGGAACCATAGTCACCGCCCCGCCATGATCGTTCCTAGTCTTTTGCATTTTTCAGCCAAAAAACTAGAATTCCGCGCGGTTTCCATATTTTCGTGTGCTTTAGCCCACGCCTTCCAAGGGGTCTCGGGAACCCCTAGCCCCGATCGCCTAAAAATTTTCCGGGCCATCAAATACCACCTAAGGAATCATAGTAACCACCCCGCCATGAGCGTTCCTCATTTTTTGCGTTTTTCGGCCAAACAAATAGAATTCCGCGCGATCCCATATATTTGTGTGTTATAGCCCACGCCATCCGAGTGGTCCCGGGTCTCCGGACCCCTATCGCCTAAAATTTTTCTGGACTATCAAATAAGACCTAAGGAACCATAGTCACCGCCCAGCCATGATCGTTCCTAGTTTTTTCTGTTTTTCGGCCAAAAAACTAGAATTCCGCGCGATTCCCATATTTTCGTGTCCTATACGCCTTCCAAGTGAACCCGGGAACTACGGACCCCTATCGCCTAAAATTTTTCCGGACTATCAAATACGACCTAAGGAACCATAGTCACCGCCCAGCCATGATCATTCCTCATTTGTTGCGTTTTTCGGCCAAAAAACTAGAATTCCGCCTGATTACAATATTTTTGTGTGCTATTGCCCACCCTTCCAAGTGGTTCCGGGACCCCCGGACCCCGATCGCCTAAAATTTTTCTGGGCCGTCAAATACGACCTAAGGAACCATAGTAACATCCCCGCCATCATCGTTTCTCATGTTTTGCATTTTTCGGCCAAAAAACTAGAATTACGCCCGATTCCCATATTTTCGTGTGCTATACCCATGCCTTCCAAGTGGTCCGGGTAGCCGCGGATCCCGATCGCCTAAAAAATTTCCGGACTATCAAATACGACCTAAGGTACCATAGTCACCGCCCCACCATGATCGTTCCAAATGCTTTGCATTTTTCGGCCAAAAAACTAGAACTCCGTGCGATTTGCATATTTTAGTGTGCTATAGCTTACGCCTTCCGAGTGGTCCCGGGAGCCGTGGACCCCGATCGCCTAAAATTTTCCGGGCCATCAAATACGACCTAAGGAACCATAGTCACCGCCCCGCCATGATCGTTCCTCATTTATTGCGTTTTTCGGCCAAAAAACTAGAATTCCGCTCGATTACCATATTTTTGTGTGCTATTGCCCACGCCTTCCGAGAGCGCCGGGCCGCCGGACTCGGATCGCCTAAAAACGTTTCGGGACATCAATTAGCACCTAAGGAACCATAGTCACCGCCTCGCCATGATCGTTCCTCATTTTTTGCATTTTTTGGCGAAAAAAATAGAATTCCGCTCGATTACCATATTTTTGTGTGCTATTGCCCATGCCTTCCGAGTGGGCCGGGCCCCCCGGAGCTGGATCGCCTAAAAATTTTCCGGACTATCAAATACGACCTAAGGAACCATAGTCACCGCCCCACCATGATCGTTCCTAGTCTTTTGCATTTTTCAGCCAAAAAACTAGAATTCCGCGCGGTTTCCATATTTTCGTGTGCTTTAGCCCACGCCTTCCAAGGGGTCTCGGGAACCCCGAGCCCCGATCGCCTAAAAATTTTCCGGGCCATCAAATACCACCTAAGGAACCATAGTAACCACCCCGCCATGAGCATTCCTCATTTTTTGCGTTTTTCGGCCAAACAAATAGAATTCCGCGCGATCCCATATATTTGTGTGTTATAGCCCACGCCATCCGAGTGGTCCCGGGTCTCCGGACCCCTATCGCCTAAAATTTTTCCGGACTATCAAATAAGACCTAAGGAACCATAGTCACCGCCCAGCCATGATCGTTCCTAGTTTTTTCCGTTTTTCGGCCAAAACACTAGAATTCCGCGCGATTCCCATATTTTCGTGTCCTATAGCCCACGCCTTCCAAGTGAACGCGAGAACTCCGGACCCCTATCGCCTAAAATTTTTCCGGACTATCAAATACGACCTAAGGAACCATAGTCACCGCCCAGCCATGATCATTCCTCATTTGTTGTATTTTTCGGCCAAAAAACTAAAATTCCGCCTGATTACAATATTTTTGTGTGCTATTGCCCACCCTTCCAAGTGGTTCCGGGACCCCCGGACCCCGATCGCCTAAAATTTTTCTGGGCCGTCAAATACGACCTAAGGAACCATAGTAACATCCCCGCCATCATCGTTTCTCATTTTTTGCATTTTTCGGCCAAAAAACTAGAATTACGCCCGATTCCCATATTTTCGTGTGCTATACCCACGCCTTCCAAGTGGTCCGGGGAGCCGCGGATCCCGATCGCCTAAAAAATTTCCGGACTATCAAATACGACCTAAGGTACCATAGTCACCGCCCCACCATGATCATTCCAAATGCTTTGCATTTTTCGGCCAAAAACTAGAACTCCGCGCGATTTGCATATTTTAGTGTGCTATAGCTTACGCCTTCCTAGTGGTCCCGGGAGCCGTGGACCCCGATCGCCTAAAATTTTCCGGGCCATCAAATACGACCTAAGGAACCATAGTCACCGCCCCGCCATGATGGTTCCTCATTTATTGCGTTTTTCGACAAAAAACTAGAATTCCTCTCGATTACCATATTTTTGTGTGCTATAGCTTACGCCTTCCGAGTGGTCCCGGGAGCCGTGGACCCCGATCGCCTAAAATTTTCCGGGCCATCAAATACGACCTAAGGAACCAAAGTCACCGCCCCGCCATGATCGTTCCTCATTTATTGCGTTTTTCAGCCAAAAAACTAGAATTCCGCGCGATCCCATTTATTTGTGTGTTATAGCCCACGCCATCCGAGTGGTCCCGGGTCTCCGGACCCCTATCGCCTAAAATATTTTCGGGCCATCAATTAGGACCTAAGGAACCATAGTCACCGCCTCGCCATGATCGTTCCTCATTTTTTGCATTTTTTGGCCAAAAAACTAGAATTCCGCCCGATTCCCATATTTTTGTGTGCTATCGCCCACGCCTTCCGATTGGGTCGGGCCCCCCGGAGCCGGATCGCCTAAAAATTTTCCGGACTATCAAATACGACCTAAGGAACCATAGTCACCGCCATGCCATGATCGTTCCTAGTCTTTTGCGTTTTTCAGCCAAAAAATAAGAATTCCGCGCGATTTCCATATTTTCGTGTGCTTTAGCCCACGCCTTCCAAGGGGTCCCGGGAACCCCGAATCCCGATCGCCTAAAAATTTTCCGGGCCATCAAATACGACCTAAGGAACCATAGTAACCACCCCTCCATGATCGTTCCTCATTTTTTGCGTTTTTCGGCCAAACAACTAGAATTTCGCGCGATCCCATATTTTAGTGTGTTATAGCCCACGCCTTCCGAGTGGTCCCGGGTCTCCGGACCCCTATCGCCTAAAATTTTTCCGGACTATCAAATAAGACCTAAGGAACCATAGTCACCGCCCAGCCATGATCGTTCCTAGTTTTTTCCGTTTTTCGGCCAAAAAACTAGAATTCCGCGCGATTCCCATATTTTCGTGTCCTATAGCCCACGCCTTCCAAGTGAACCCGGGAACTCCGGACCCCTATCGCCTAAAATTTTTCCGGACTATCAAATACGACCTAAGGAACCATAGTCACCGCCCAGCCATGATCATTCCTCATTTGTTGCGTTTTTCGGCCAAAAAACTAGAATTCCGCCCGATTACAATATTTTTGTGTGCTATTGCCCACCCTTCCAAGTGGTTCCGGGACCCCCGGACCCCGATCGCCTAAAATTTTTCCGGGCCATCAAATACGACCTAAGGAACCATAGTAACTGCCCCGCCATCATCATTTCTCATTTTTTGCATTTTTCGGCCAAAAAACTAGAATTACGCCCGATTCCCATATTTTTGTGTGCTATACCCACGCCTTCCAAGTGGTCCGGGGAGCCGCGGACCCCGATCGCCCAAAAATTTTTCGGACTATCAAATACGACCTAAGGTACCGTAGTCACCGCCCCACCATGATCGTTCCAAATGCTTTGCATTTTTCGGCCAAAAAATTAGAACTCCGCGCGATTTGCATATTTTAGTGTGCTATAGCTTACGCCTTCCTAGTGGTCCCGGGAGCCGTGGACCCCGATCGCCTAAAATTTTCCGAGCCATCAAATACGACCTAAGGAACCATAGTCACCGCCCCGCCATGATCGTTCCTCATTTATTGCGTTTTTCGGCCAAAAAACTAGAATTCCGCTCGATTACCATATTTTTGTGTGCTATAGCTTACGCCTTCTGAGTGGTCCCGGGAGCCGTGGACCACGATCGCCTAAAATTTTCCGGGCCATCAAATACGACCTAAGGAACCATAGTCACCGCCCCGCCATGATCGTTCCTCATTTATTGCGTTTTTCAGCCAAAAAACTAGAATTCCGCTCGATTACCATATTTTGTGTGCTATTGCCCACGCCTTCCGAGTGGGCCGGGCCACCGGACTTGGATCGCCTAAAAAATTTTCGGGCCATCAATTAGGACCTAAGGAACCATAGTCACCGCCTCGCCATGATCGTTCCAAATGCTTTGCATTTTTCGGCCAAAAAACTAGAATTCCGCGCGATTTGCATATTTTAGTGTGCTATAGCTTACGCCTTCGGAGTGGTCCCGGGAGCCGTGGACCCCGATCGCCTAAAATTTTCCGGGCCATCAAATACGACATAAGGAACCATAGTCACCGCCCCGCCATGATCGTTCCTCATTTATTGCGTTTTTCAGCCAAAAAACTAGAATTCCGCTCGATTACCATATTTTTGTGTGCAATTGCCCACGCCTTCCGAGTGGGCCGGGCCGCCGGACTCGGATCGCCTAAAAAATTTTTGGGCCATCAATTAGGACCTAAGGAACCATAGTCACCGCCTCGCCATGATCGTTCCTCATTTATAGCATTTCTTGGCCAAAAAACTAGAATTCCGCCCGATTCCCATATTTTTGTGTGCTATTGCCCACGCCATCCGAGTGGGTCGGGCCCCCCGGAGCCGGATCACCTAAAAATTTTCCGGACTATCAAATATGACCTAAGGAACCATAGTCACCGCCCCGCCATGATCGTTCCTCATATTTTGCATTTTTCGGCCAAACAACTAGAATTCCGCGTGATCCCATATTTTTTTGTGTTATAGCCCACGCCTTCCGAGTGGTCCCGGGTCTCCGGACCCCTATCGCCTAAAATTTTTTCGGACTATCAAAAAGGACCTAAGGAACCATAGTCACCGCCCAGCCATGATCGTTCCTAGTATTTCCGTTTTTCGGCCAAAAAACTAGAATTCCGCGCGATTCCCATATTTTCGTGTCCTATAGCCCACGCCTTCCAAGTGAACCCGGGAACTCCGGACCTCGATCGCCTAAAATTTTTCGGGACATCAAATACGACCTAAGGTACCATAGTCACCGCCCCACCACGATCGTTCCAAATGCTTTGCATTTTTCGGCCAAAAAACAAGAACTCCGCGCGATTTGCATATTTTAGTGTGCTATAGCTTACGCCTTCCGAGTGGTCCCGGGAGCCGTGGACCCCGATCGCCTAAAATTTTCCGGGCCATCAAATACGACCTAAGGAACCATAGTCACCGCCCCGCCATGATCGATCCTCATTTATAGCGTTTTTCAGCCAAAAAACTAGAATTACGCTCGATTACCATATTTTTGTGTGCTATTGCCCACGCCTTCCGAGTGGGCCGGGCCGCCGGACTCGGATCGCCTAAAAACTTTTTGGGCCATCAATTAGGACCTAAGGAACCATAGTCACCGCCTCGCCATGATCGTTCCTCATTTTTTGCATTTCTTGGCCAAAAAACTAGAATTCCGCCCGATTCCCATATTTTTGTGTGCTATCGCCCACGCCTTCCGAGTGGGTCGGGCCCCCCGGAGCCGGATCGCCTAAAAATTTTCCGGACTATCAAATATGACCTAAGGAACTATAGTCACCACCCCGGCATGATCGTTCCTAGTCTTTTGTGTTTTTCAGCCAAAAAACTAGAATTCCGTGCGATTTCCATATTTTCGTGTGCTTTAGCCCACGCCTTCCAAGGGGTCCCGGGAACCCCGAACCCCAATCGCCTAAAATTTTCCGGGCCATCAAATATGACCTAAGGAACTATAGTCACCGCCCCGCCATGATCGTTCCTCATTTTTTGCATTTTTTGGCCATACAACTAGAATTCCGCGCGATCCCATATTTTAGTGTGTTATATATAGTCCACGCCTTCCGAGTGGTCCCGGGTCTCCGGACACCTATCGCCTAAAATTTTTCCGGACTATCAAATAAGACCTAAGGAACCATAGTCACCGCCCAGCCAGGATCGTTCCTAGTTTTTTCTGTTTTTCGGCCAAAAAACTAGAATTCCGCGCGATTCCCATATTTTCGTGTCCTATAGCCCACGCCTTCCAAGTGAAACCGTGAACTCCGGACCCCTATCACCTAAAATTTTTCCGGACTATCAAATACGACCTAAGGAACCATAGTCACCACCTAGCCATGATCATTCCTCATTTGTTGCGTTTTTCGGCCAAAAAACTAGAATTCCGCCCGATTACAATATTTTTGTGTGCTATTGCCCACCCTTCCTAGTGGTTCCGGGACCCCCGGACCCCGATCGCCTAAAAATTTTTCGGGCCATCAAATACGACCTAAGGAACGATAGTAACAGCCCCGCAATCATCGTTTCTCATTTTTTGCATTTTTCGGCCAAAAAACTAGAATTACGCCCGATTCCCATATTTTCGTGTGCTATACCCACGCCTTCCAAGTGGTACAGGTAGCCGCAGACCCCGATCGCCTAAGAATTTTCTGGACTATCAAATACGACCTAAGGTACCATAGTCACCGCCCCACCATGATCGTTCCAAATGCTTTGCATTTTTCGGCCAAAAAACTAGAACTCCGCGCGATTTGCATATTTTAGTGTGCTATAGCTTACGCCTTCCGAGTGGTCCCGGGAGCCGTGGACCCCGATCGTCTAAAATTTTCCGGGCCATCAAATACGACCTAAGGAACCATAGTCACCTCCCCGCCATGATCGTTCCACATTTATTGCGTTTTTCGACCAAAAAATTAGAATTCCGCTCGATTACCATATTTTTGTGTGCTATTGCCCACGCCTTCCGAGTGGGCCGGGCCGCCGGACTCGGATCGCCTAAAAAATTTTCGGGCCATCAATTAGGACCTAAGGAACCATAGTCACTGCCTCGCCATGATCGTTCCTCATTTTTTGCATTTCTTGGCCAAAAAAACTAGAATTCCGCCCGATTCCCATATTTTTGTGTGCTATCGCCCACGCCTTCCGAGTGGGTCGGGCCACCCGGAGCCGGATCGCCTAAAAATTTTCCGAACTATCAAATACGACCTAAGGAACCATAGTCACCGCCCCGCCATGATCGATCCTAGTCTTTTGTGTTTTTCAGCCAAAAAACTAGAATTCCGCGCGATTTCCATATTTTCGTGTGCTTTAGCCCACGCCTTCCAAGGGGTCCCGGGAACCCCGAACCCCGATCGCCTAAAATTTTCCGGGCCATCAAATACGACCTAAGGAACCATAGTCACCGCCCCACCATGATCGTTCCTTATTTTTTGCATTTTTCGGCCAAACAACTAGAATTCCGCGCGATCCCATATTTTATTGTGTTATATATAGCCCACGCCTTCCGAGTGGTCCCGGGTCTCCGGACCCCTATCGCCTAAAATTTTTCCGGACTATCAAATAAGACCTAAGGAACCATAGTCACCGCCCAGCCATGATCGTTCCTAGTTTTTTCCGTTTTTCAGCCAAAAACTAGAATTCCGCGTGATTCCCATATTTTCGTGTCCTATAGCCCACGCCTTCCAAGTGAACCCGGGAACTCCGGACCCCTATCACCAAAAATTTTTCCGGACTATCAAATACGACCTAAGGAACCATAGTCACCGCCCAGCCATGAGCATTCCTCATTTGTTGCGTTTTTCGGCCAAAAAACTAGAATTCCGCCCGATTACAATATTTTTGTGTGCTATTGCCCACCCTTCCAAGTGGTTCTGAGACCCCCGGACCCCGATCGCCTAAAAATTTTCCGGGCCGTCAAATACGACCTAAGGAACGATAGTAACATCCCCGCCATCATCGTTTCTCATTTTTTGCATTTTTTGGCCAAAAAACTAGAATTACGCCCGATTCCCATATTTTCGTGTGCTATACCCACGCCTTCCAAGTGGTACGGGTAGCCGCAGACCCCGATCGCCTAAGAATTTTCTGGACTATCAAATACGACCTAAGGTGCTATAGTCACCGCCCGACCATGATCGTTCCAAATGCTTTGTATTTTTTGGCCAAAAAACTAGAACTACGCGCGATTTGCATATTTTAGTGTGCTATAGCTTACGCCTTCCGAGTGGTCCCGGGAGCCGTGGACCCCGAGAGTCTAAAATTTTCCGGGCCATCAAATACGACCTAAGGAACCATAGTCACCTCTCTGCCATGATCGTTCCTCATTTATTGCGTTTTTCAGCCAAAAAACTAGAATTCCGCTCGATTACCATATTTTTGTGTGCTATTGCCCACGCCTTCCGAGTGGGCCGGGCCGCCGGACTCGGATCGCCTAAAAACTTTTCGGGCCATCAATTAGGACCTAAGGAACCATAGTCACCACCTCGCCATGATCGTTCCTCATTTTTTGCATTTTTGGCCAAAAAAATAGAATTCCGCTCGATTACCATATTTTTGATTGATGTTGCCCATGCCTTCCGAGTGGGCCGGGCCGCCGGACTCGGATCGCCTAAAAAATTTCGGGCCATCAATTAGGACCTAAGGAACCATAGTCACCGCCTCGCCATGATCGTTCCTCATTTTTTGCATTTTTTGGCCAAAAAACTAGAATTCCACCCGATTCCCATTATTTTGTGTGCTATCGCCCACGCCTTCCGAGTGGGTCGCCCCCCCCTGGAGCCCGATCACCTAAAAATTTTCCGGACTATCAAATACGACCTAAGGAACCATAGTCACCGCCCCGCCATGATCGTTCCTAGTCTATTGCATTTTTCAGCCAAAAACCTAGAATTCCGCGCGATTTCCATATTTTCTTGTGCTTTAGCCCACGCCTTCCAAGGGGTCCCGGGAACCCCGAACCCCGATCGCCTAAAAATTTTCCGGGCCATCAAATACGACCTAAGGAACCATAGTAACCACCCCGCCTTGATCGTTCCTCATTTTTTGTGTTTTTCGGCCAATCAACTAGAATTCCGCGCGATTCCCATATTTTTGTGTGTTATAGCCCACGCCTTCCGAGTGGTCCTGGGACCTCCTGACCCCTATCGCCTAAAATTTTTCCGGACTATCAAATAAGGCCAAAGGAACCATAGTATCCGCCCCGCCATCATCGTTTCTCATTTTTTGCATTTTTCGGCCAAAAAACTAGAATTACGCCCGATTCCCATATTTTCGTGTGCTATACCCACGCCTTCCAAGTGGTCCGGGGAGCCGCGGACCCCGATCGCCTAAAAATTTTCCGGTCTATCAAATACGACCTAAGGTACCATAGTCACCGCCCCACCATGATCGTTCCAAATGCTTTGCATTTTTCGGCCAAAAAACTAGAACTCAGCGCGATTTGCATATTTTAGTGTACTATAGCTTACGCCTTCCGAGTGGCCCCGGGAGCCGTGGACCCCGATCGCCTAAAATTTTCCGAGCCATCAAATACGACCTAAGGAACCATAGTTACCGCCCCGCCATGATCGATCCTCATTTATTGCGTTTTTCGGCCAAAAAACTAGAATTCCGCTCGATTACCATATTTTTGTGTGCTATTGCCCACGCCTTCCGAGTGGGCCGGGCCGCCAGACTCGGATTGCCTAAAAACTTTTTGGGCCATCAATTAGGACCTAAGGAACCATAGTCACCGCCTCGCCATGATCGTTCCTCATTTTTTGCATTTCTTGGCCAACAAAAAAGAATTCCGCTCGATTACCATATTTTTGTGTGCTATTGCCCATGCCTTCCGAGTGGGCCTGACCGCCGGACTCGGATTGCCTAAAAAATTTTCGGGCCATCAATTAGGACCTAAGGAACCATAGTCACTGCCTCGCCATGATCGTTCCTCATTTGTTTCATTTTTTGGCCAAAAAACTAGAATTCCACCCGATTCCCATATTTTTGTGTGCTATCGCCCACGCCTTCCGAGTGAGTCGGGCCCCCCGGAGCCGGATCACCTAAAAATTTTCCAGACTATCAAATATGACCTAAGGAACCATAGTCAACACCCCGCCATGATCGTTCCTAGTCTTTTGCGTTTTTCAGCCAAAAAACTAGAATTCTGTGCGATTTCCATATTTTCGTGTGCTTTAGCCCACGCCTTCCAAGGGGTCCCGGGAACCCCGAACCCCGATCACCTAAAAATTTTCCAGGCCATAAAATACGACCTAAGGAACCATAGTAACCACCCCGCCATGATCGTTCCTCATTTTTTGCATTTTTCGGCCAATCAACTAGAATTTCGCGCGATTCCCATATTTTTGTGTGTTATAGCCCACGCCTTCCGAGTGGTCCCGGGACCTCCTGACCCCTATCACCTAAAATTTTTCCGGACTATCAAATACAACCTAAGGAACCATAGTATCGGCCCCGCCATCATCGTTTCTCATTTTTTGTATTTTTCGGCCAAAAAACTAGAATTACGCCCGATTCCCATATTTTCGTGTGCTATACCCACGCCTTCCAAGTGGTCCGGGGAGCCGCGGACCCCGATCGCCTAAAAATTTTCCGGTCTATCAAATATGACCTAAGGTACCATAGTCACCGCCCCACCATGATAGTTCCAAATGCTTTGCATTTTTCGGCCAAAAAACTAGAACTCCGCGCGATTTGCATATTTTAGTGTGCTATAGCTTACGCCTTCCGAGTGGTCCCGGGAGCCGTGGACCCCGATCGCCTAAAATTTTCCGGGCCATCAAATATGACCTAAGGAACCATAGTCACCGCCCCGCCATGATCGATCCTCATTTATTGCATTTTTCGGCAAAAAAACTAGAATTCCGCTCGAATACCATAATTTTGTGTGCTATTGCCCACGCCTTCCGAGTGGGCCGGGCCGCCGGACTCGGATCGCCTAAAAACTTTTTGGCAATCAATTAGGACCTAAGGAACCATAGTCACCGCCTCACCATGATCGTTTCTCATTTTTTGCATTTTTTTGCCAAAAAACTAGAATTCTGCCCGATTCCCATATTTTTGTGTGCTATCGCCCACGCCTTCCGAGTGGGTCGGGCCCCCCGGAGCCGGATCGCCTAAAAATTTTCGGACAATCAAATACGACCTAAGGAACCATAGTCACCGTCCCGCCATGATCATTCCTAGTCTTTTGTGTTTTTCAGCCTAAAAACTAGAATTCCGCGCGATTTCCATATTTTCGTGTGCTTTAGCCCACGCCTTCCAAGGGGTCCCGGGAACCCCGAACCCCGATCGCCTACAAATTTTCCGGGCCATCAAATACCACCTAAGTAACCATAGTAACCACCCCCCATGATCGTTCCTCATTTTTTGCATTTTTCGGCCAACAACTAGAATTCCGCGCGATTCCCATATTTTTGTGTGTTATAACCCACACCTTCCGAGTGGTCCCGGGACCTCCGGACCCCTATCGCCTAAAATTTTTCCGGACTATTAAATAAGACCTAAGGAACCATAGTATCCGCCCTGCCATCATCGTTTCTCATTTTTTGCATTTTTCGGCCAAAAAACTAGAATTACGCCCGATTCCCATATTTTCGTGTGCTATACCCACGCCTTCCAAGTGATACGGGTAGCCGCAGACCCCGATCGCCTAAAAATTTTCTGGACTATCAAATATGATCTAAGGTACCATAGTCACCGCCCCACCATGATCGTTCCAAATGCTTTGAATTTTTCGACCAAAAAACTTGAACTCCGCGCGATTTGCATATTTTAGTGTGCTATAGCTTACGCCTTCCAAGTGGTCCAGGGAGCCGCGGACCCCGATCGCCTAAAAATTTTCTGGACTATCAAATACGAACTAAGG
This sequence comes from Nicotiana tomentosiformis, assembly GCF_000390325.3. NCBI lineage: Eukaryota > Viridiplantae > Streptophyta > Magnoliopsida > Solanales > Solanaceae > Nicotiana > Nicotiana tomentosiformis. The sequence goes on from NW_027174587.1 coordinate 246,174, forward strand.
TACCATAGTCACCGCCCCATCATGATCGTTCCAAATGCTTTGCATTTTTCGGCCAAAAAACTAGAACTCCGCGCGATTTGCATATTTTAGTGTGCTATAGCTTACGCTTTCCGAGTGGTCCCAAGAGCCGCGGACCCAGATCGCCTAAAATTTTTCCGGGCAATCAAATAAGACCAAAGGAACCATAGTCACCGCCCTGCCAAGATCTTTCAACATTTTTTGCATGTTACTAAAAAAGACCTAGAATTTCGCCCGATTCCCATATTTTCGTGTACTATACCCACGTATATAGAGTGGTCCCAAGAGCCGCGGACCCCGATCGGCTAAAATTTTTCCGGGCAATCAAATTCGACCTAAGGAACCATAGTATCCGCCCCGCCATGATCGTTCCTTATTTTTTTGCGTTTTTCGGCCAAACAACTAGAATTCCGCGCAATTCCCATATTTTTGTGTGTTATAGCCCACACCTTCCGAGTGGTCCCGGGTCTCCGGACCCCTATTGCCTAAAATTTTATCGGAATATCAAATAAGACCTAAGGAACCATAGTCACCTCCCAGCCATGATCGTTCCTAGTTTTTTCCGTTTTTCGGCCCAAAAACTAGGATTCCGCGTGATTCCCATATTTTCGTGTCCTATAGCCCACGCCTTCCAAGTGAACCCGGGAACTCCGGACCCCTATCGCCTAAAATTTTTCCGGACTATCAAATACGACTTACGGAACCATAGTCACCGCCCAGCCATGATCGTTCCTCATTTTTTGCATTTTTCGGCCAAACAACTAGAATTCCGCGCGATTCCCATATTTTTGTGTGTTATAGCCCACGCCTTCCGAGTGGTCCCGGGACCTCCGGACCCCCATCGCCTATTATTTTTCCATACAATCAAACAATACCAAAGGAACCATAGTCACCGAGCCTGCCAAGATCTTTCCACATTTTTTGCGTTCTTCGGCCAAACAACTAGAATTCCGCGCGATTCCCATATTTTTGTGTGTTATAGCCCACGCCTTTCGAGTGGTCCCGGGACCTCCGGACCCCCATCGCCTATTATTTTTCCGGAAAATCAAATAAGACCAAAGGAACCATAGTCACCGCCCTGCCAAGATCTTTCCACGTTTTTTGCATGTTACTGAAAAAGACCTAGAATTCCGTGCGATCCCATATTTTTGTGTGTTATAGCCCACGCCTTCCGAGTGGTCCCGGGTGTCTGGACCCCTATCGCCTAAAATTTTTCCGGACTATCAAATAAGACCTACGGAACAATAGTCACCACCCATCCATGATCGTTCCTAGTTTTTTCTGTTTTTCGGCCAAAAAACTAGAATTCCGCACGATTCCCATATTTTCGTGTGCTATTGCCCACCCTTCCAAGTGATTCCGGGACCCCCGGACCCCGATCGCCTAATATTTTTCCGGGCCGTCAAATACGACCTAAGGAACCATAGTAACCGCCCCGCCATCATCGTTTCTCATTTTTTGCATTTTTCGGCCAAAAAACTTGAATTACGCCCGATTCCCATATTTTCGTGTGCTATACCCACGCCTTCCAAGTGGTCCGGGGAGCCGCGGACCCCGATTGCCTAAAATTTTTCTGGACTATCAAATACGACCTAAGGTACCATAGTCACCGCCCCACCAGCCAAAAAACTAGAACTCCGCGCGATTTGCATATTTTAGTGTGCTATAGCTTATGCCTTCCGAGTGGTCCCAAGAGTCGCGGACCCAGATCGCCTAAAATTTTTCCTGGCAATAAAATACGACCTAAGGAATCATAGTATCCGCCCCGCCATGATCATTCCTTATTTTTTTGCGTTTTTCGGCCAAACAACTAGAATTCCGCGCGATTCCCATATTTTTGTGTGTTATAGCCCACACCTTCCGAGTGGTCCCGGGTCTCCTGACCCCTATCGCCTAAAAGTTTTCCAGACTATCAAATAAGACCTAAGGAACCATAGTCACCACCCAGCCATGATTGTTCCTAGGTTTTTCCGTTTTTCGGCCAAATAACTAGAATTCCGCGTGATTCCCATATTTTCGTGTCCTATAGCCCACGCCTTCCAAGTGAACCCGGGAACTCCGGACCCCTATCGCCTAAAATTTTTCCGGACTATCAAATATGACCTAAGGAACCATAGTCACCGCCCAGCCATGATCGTTCCTCATTTTTTGCATTTTTCGGCCAAATAACTAGAATTTCGCGCGATTCCCATATTTTTGTGTGTTATAGCCCATGCCTTCCGAGTGGTCCCGGGACCTCCGGACCCCCATATCCTAATATTTTTCCGGACAATCAAATAAGACCAAAGGAACCATAGTCACCGCCCTGCCAAGATCTTTCAACATTTTTTGCATGTTACTGAAAAAGACCTAGAATATCGCCCGATTCCCATATTTTCGTACCCACGTATTCCGAGTGGTCCCAAGAGCCGCGGACCCCGATCGCCTAAAAATTTTCCGGGCAATCAAATTCGACCTAAGGAACCATAGTATCCGCCCCGCCATGATCGTTCCTTATTTTTTGCATTTTTTGGCCAAACAACTAGAATTTCGCGCGATTCACATATTTTTGTGTGTTATAGCCCACGCCTTCCGAGTGGTCCCGAGACCTCCGGACCCCCATCGTCTAATATTTTTCCGGACAATCAAATAAGACCAAAGGAACCATAGTCACCGCCCTGCCAAGATCTTTCCACATTTTTTGCATGTAACTGAAAAAGACCTAGAATTTCGCGTGATTCCCATATTTTAGTGTGCTATTGCCCACCCTTCCAAGTGATTCCGGGACCCCCGGACCCCGATCGCCTAAAATTTTTCCTGGCCGTCAAATATGACCTAAGGAACCATAGTAACCGCCCCGCCATCATCGTTTCTCATTTTTTGCATTTTTCGGCCAAAAAACTTGAATTATGCCCGATTCCCATATTTTCGTGTGCTATACCCACGCCTTCCAAGTGGTCCGGGGAGCCGCGGACCCCGATTGCCTAAAATTTTTCTGGACTATCAAATACGACCTAAGGTACCATAGTCACCGCCCCACCATTATCGTTCCAAATGCTTTGCATTTTTCGGCCAAAAAACTAGAACTCCGCGCGATATGCATATTTTAGTGTTCTATAGCTTACGCCTTCCAAGTGGTCCAGGGAGCCGCGGGCCCCGATCGCTTAAAAATTTTCTGGACTATCAAATACGAACTAAGGTACCATAGTCACCGCCCCATCATGATCGTTCCAAATGCTTTGCATTTTTTGGCCAAAAAACTAGAACTCCGCTCGATTTGCATATTTTAGTGTGCTATAGCTTACGCTTTCCGAGTGGTCCCAAGAGCCGCAGACCCAGATCGTCTAAAAATTTTCCGGGCAATAAAATACGACCTAAGGAACCATAGTATCCGCCCCGCCATGATCGTTCCTTATTTTTTTGCGTTTTTCGGCCAAACAACTAGAATTCCGCGCGATTCCCATATTTTTGTGTGTTATAGCCCACGCCTTCCGAGTGGTCCCGGGTCTCCGGACCCCTATGGCCTAAAATTTTATCGGACTATCAAATAAGACCTAAGGAACCATAGTCACCGCCCAGCCATGATCGTTCCAAGTTTTTTCCATTTTTCGGCAAAAAAACTAGGATTCCGCGTGATTCCCATATTTTCGTGTCCTATAGCCCACGCCGTCCAAGTGAACCCGGGAACTCTGGACCCCTATCGCCTAAAATTTTTCTGGACTATCAAATACGACTTAAGGAACCATAGTCACCGCCCAGCCATGATCGTTCCTCATTTTTTGTGTTTTTCGGCCAAACAACTAGAATTCCGCGCGATTCCCATATTTTTGTGTGTTATAGCCCACGCCTTCCGAGTGGTCCCGGGACATCCGGACCCCCATCGCCTATTATTTTTCCGGACAATCAAATAAGACCAAAGGAACCATAGTCACCGCCCTGCCAAGATCTTTCCACATTTTTTGCATGTTACTGAAAAAGACCTAGAATTCCGTGCGATCCCATATTTTTGTGTGTTATAGCCCACGCCTTCCGAGTGGTCCCGGGTCTCTGGACCCCTATCGCCTAAAATTTTTCCGGACTATCAAATAAGACCTAAGGAACCGTAGTCACCACCCATCCATGATCGTTCCTAGTTTTGTCTGTTTTTCGGCCAAAAAACTAGAATTCCGCGCGATTCCCATATTTTCGTGTGCTATTGCCCACCCTTCCAAGTGATTCCGGGACCCCCGGAACCCGATCGCCTAAAATTTTTCCGGGCCGTGAAATACGACCTAAGGAACCATAGTAACCGCCCCGCCATCATCGTTTCTCATTTTTTGCATTTTTCGGCCAAAAAACTTGAATTACGCCCGATTCCCATATTTTCGTGTGCTATACCCACGCCTTCCAAGTGGTCCGGGGAGCCGCGGACCCCGATTGCCTAAAATTTTTCTGGACTATCAAATACGACCTAAGGTACCATAGTCACCGCCCCACCATTATCGTTCCAAATGCTTTGCATTTTTCGGCCAAAAAACTAGAACTCCGCGCGATATGCATATTTTAGTGTTCTATAGCTTACGCCTTCCAAGTGGTCCAGGGAGCCGCGGGCCCCGATCGCTTAAAAATTTTCTGGACTATCAAATACGAACTAAGGTACCATAGTCACCGCCCCATCATGATCGTTCCAAATGCTTTGCATTTTTTGGCCAAAAAACTAGAACTCCGCTCGATTTGCATATTTTAGTGTGCTATAGCTTACGCTTTCCGAGTGGTCCCAAGAGCCGCAGACCCAGATCGTCTAAAAATTTTCCGGGCAATAAAATACGACCTAAGGAACCATAGTATCCGCCCCGCCATGATCGTTCCTTATTTTTTTGCGTTTTTCGGCCAAACAACTAGAATTCCGCGCGATTCCCATATTTTTGTGTGTTATAGCCCACGCCTTCCGAGTGGTCCCGGGTCTCCGGACCCCTATCGCCTAAAATTTTATCGGACTATCAAATAAGACCTAAGGAACCATAGTCACCGCCCAGCCATGATCGTTCCAAGTTTTTTCCATTTTTCGGCAAAAAAACTAGGATTCCGCGTGATTCCCATATTTTCGTGTCCTATAGCCCACGCCGTCCAAGTGAACCCGGGAACTCTGGACCCCTATCGCCTAAAATTTTTCTGGACTATCAAATACGACTTAAGGAACCATAGTCACCGCCCAGCCATGATCGTTCCTCATTTTTTGTGTTTTTCGGCCAAACAACTAGAATTCCGCGCGATTCCCATATTTTTGTGTGTTATAGCCCACGCCTTCCGAGTGGTCCCGGGACATCCGGACCCCCATCGCCTATTATTTTTCCGGACAATCAAATAAGACCAAAGGAACCATAGTCACCGCCCTGCCAAGATCTTTCCACATTTTTTGCATGTTACTGAAAAAGACCTAGAATTCCGTGCGATCCCATATTTTTGTGTGTTATAGCCCACGCCTTCCGAGTGGTCCCGGGTCTCTGGACCCCTATCGCCTAAAATTTTTCCGGACTATCAAATAAGACCTAAGGAACCGTAGTCACCACCCATCCATGATCGTTCCTAGTTTTGTCTGTTTTTCGGCCAAAAAACTAGAATTCCGCGCGATTCCCATATTTTCGTGTGCTATTGCCCACCCTTCCAAGTGATTCCGGGACCCCCGGAACCCGATCGCCTAAAATTTTTCCGGGCCGTGAAATACGACCTAAGGAACCATAGTAACCGCCCCGCCATCATCGTTTCTCATTTTTTGCATTTTTCGGCCAAAAAACTTGAATTACGCCCGATTCCCATATTTTCGTGTGCTATACCCACGCCTTCCAAGTGGTCCGGGGAGCCGCGGACCCCGATTGCCTAAAATTTTTCTGGACTATCAAATACGACCTAAGGTACCATAGTCACCGCCCCACCAGCCAAAAAACTAGAACTCCGCGCGATTTGCATATTTTAGTGTGCTATAGCTTATGCCTTCCGAGTGGTCCGAAGAGCCGCGGACCCAGATCGCCTAAAATTTTTCCTGGCAATAAAATACGACCTAAGGAACCATAGTATCCGCCCCGCCATGATCGTTCCTTATTTTTTTGCGTTTTTCGGCCAAACAACTAGAATTCCGCGCGATTCCCATATTTTTGTGTGTTATAGCCCACACCTTCCGAGTGGTCCCGGGTCTCCGGACCCCTATCGCCTAAAAGTTTTCCGGACTATCAAATAAGACCTAAGGAACCATAGTCACCGCCCAGCCATGATTTTTCCTAGGTTTTTCCGTTTTTCGGCCAAATAACTAGAATTCCGTGTGATTCCCATATTTTCGTGTCCTATAGCCCACGCCTTCCAAGTGAACCCGGGAACTCCGGACCCCTATCGCCTAAAATTTTTCCGGACTATCAAATATGACCTAAGGAACCATAGTCACCGCCCAGCCATGATCGTTCCTCATTTTTTGCGTTTTTCGGCCAAATAACTAGAATTTCGCGCGATTCCCATATTTTTGTGTGTTATAGCCCATGCCTTCCGAGTGGTCCCGGGACCTCCGGACCCCCATCTCCTAATATTTTTCCGGACAATCAAATAAGACCAAAGGAACCATAGTCACCGCCCTGCCAAGATCTTTCAACATTTTTTGCATGTTACTGAAAAAGACCTAGAATTTCGCCCGATTCCCATATTTTCGTACCCACGTATTCCGAGTTGTCCCAAGAGCCGCGGACCCCGATCGCCTAAAAATTTTCCGGGCAATCAAATCCGACCATAGTATCCGCCCCGCCATGATCGTTCCTTATTTTTTGCATTTTTTGGCCAAACAACTAGAATTCCGCGCGATTCACATATTTTTGTGTGTTATAGCCCACGCCTTCCGAGTGGTCCCGAGACCTCCGGACCCCCATCGTCTAATATTTTTCCGGACAATCAAATAAGACCAAAGGAACCATAGTCACCGCCCTGCCAAGATCTTTCCACATTTTTTGCATGTTACTGAAAAAGACCTAGAATTTCGCGTGATTCCCATATTTTCGTGAGCTATACCCACGCATTCCGAGTGGTCCCAAGAGCCGCGGACCCTGATCGCCTAACATTTTTTCGGGCAATCAAATACGACCTAAGGAACCATAGTATCCGCCCCGCCATGATCGTTCCTTATTTTTTGCGTTTTTCGGCCAAACAACTAGAATTCCGCGTGATTCCCATATTTTTGTGTGTTATAGCCCACACCTTCCGAGTGGTCCCGGTATCTCCGGACCCCTATAGCCTAAAATTTTTCCGGGCAATCAAATACGACCTAAGGAACCATAGTATCCGCCCCGCCATGATCGTTCCTAATTTTTTTCGTTTTTCGGCCAAGATCGCCTAAAAATTTTCCGGACTATCAAATACGACCTAAGGTACCATAGTCACCGCCCACCATGATCGTTCCAAATGCTTTGCATTTTTCGGCCAAAAAACTAGAACTCCGCGCGATTTGCATATTTTAGTGTGCTATAGCTTACGCCTTCCAAGTGGTCCAGGGAGCCGCGGACCCCGATCGCCTAAAAATTTTCTGGACTATCAAATACGAACTAAGGTACCATAGTCACCGCCCCACCATGATCGTTCCAAATGCTTTGCATTTTTCGGCCAAAAAACTAGAACTTCGCGCGATTTGCATATTTTTGTGTGCTATAGCTTACGCTTTCCGAGTGGTCCCAAGAGCCGCGGACCCAGATCGCCTAAAATTTTTCCGGGCAATAAAATACGACCTAAGGAACCATAGTATCCGCCCCGCCATGATCGTTCCTTATTTTTTTGCGTTTTTCGGCCAAACAACTAGAATTCCGCGCGATTCCCATATTTTTGTGTGTTATAGCCCACACCTTCCGAGTGGTCCCGGGTCTCCGGACCCCTATCGCCTAAAATTTTATCGGACTATCAAATAAGACCTAAGGAACCATAGTCACCGCCCAGCCATGATCGTTCCTAGTTTTTTCCGTTTTTCGGCCAAAAAACTAGGATTTCGTGTGATTCCTATATTTTCGTGTCCTATAGCCCACGCCTTCCAAGTGAACCCGGGAACTCCGGACCCCTATCGCCTAAAATTTTTCCGGACTATCAAATACGACTTAAGGAACCATAGTCACCGCCCAGCCATGATCGTTCCTCATTTTTTGCGTTTTTCGGCCAAACAACTAGAATTCCGCGCGATTCCCATATTTTTGTGTGTTATAGCCCACGCCTTCCGAGTGGTCCCGGGACCTCCGGACCCCCATCGCCTAATATTTTTCCAGACAATCAAATAAGACCAAAGGAACCATAGTCACCGCCCTGCCAAGATCTTTCCACATTTTTTGCATGTTACTGAAAAAGACCTAGAATTTCGCCCGATTCCCATATTTTCGTGTGCTATACCCACGCATTCCTAGTGGTCCCGGGTCTCCGGACCCTTATCGCCTAAAATTTTTCCGGACTATCAAATAAGACCTAAGGAACCATAGTCACCACCCATCCATGATCGTTCCTAGTTTTTTCCGTTTTTCGGCCAAAAAACTAGAATTCCGCGCGAATCCCATATTTTCGTGTGCTATTGCCCACCCTTCCAAGTGGTTCCGGGACCCCCGGACCCCGATCGCCTAAAATTTTTCCGGGCCGTCAAATACGACCTAAGGAACCATAGTAACCGCCCCGCCATCATCGTTTCTCATTTTTTGCATTTTTCGGCCAAAAAACTTGAATTACGCCCGATTCCCATATTTTCGTGTGCTATACCCACGCCTTCCAAGTGGTCCGGGGAGCCGCGGACCCCGATCGCCTAAAAATTTTCTGGACTATCAAATATGACCTAAGGTACCATAGTCACCGCCCCACCAGCCAAAAAACTAGAACTCCGCGCGATTTGCATATTTTAGTGTGTTATAGCTTATGCCTTCCGAGTGGTCCGAAGAGCCGAGGACCCAGATCGCCTAAAATTATTCCTGGCAATAAAATATGACCTAAGGAACCATAGTATCCGCCCCGCCATGATCGTTCCTTATTTTTTTGCATTTTTTGGCCAAACAACTAGAATTCCGCGCGATTCCCATATTTTTGTGTGTTATAGCCCACACCTTCCGAGTGGTCCCGGATCTCCGGACCCCTATCGCCTAAAAGTTTTCCGGACTATCAAATAAGACCTAAGGAACCATAGTCACTGCCCAGCCATGATTGTTCCTAGGTTTTTTCGTTTTTCGGCCAAAAAACTAGAATTCCGCGCGATTCCCATATTTTCGTGTCCTATAGCCCACGCCTTCCAAGTGAACCCGGGAACTCCGGACCCCTATCGCCTAAAATTTTTCCGGGCAATCAAAAACGACCTAAGGAACCATAGTCACCGCCCAGCCATGATCGTTCCTCATTTTTTGCGTTTTTCGGCAAAACAACTAGAATTCCGCGCGATTCCCATATTTTTGTGTGTTATAGCTCACGCCTTCCGAGTGGTCCCGTGACCTCTGGACCCCCATCTCCTAATATTTTTCCGGACAATCAAATAACACCAAAGGAACCATAGTCACCGCCCTGCCAAGATCTTTCAACATTTTTTGCATGTTACTAAAAAAGACCTAGAATTTCGCCCGATTCCCATATTTTCGTGTGCTATACCCACGTATTCCGAGTGGTCCCAAGAGCCGCGGACACCGATCGCCTAAAATTTTTCCGGGCAATCAAATTCGACCTAAGGAACCATAGTATCCGCCCCGCCATGATCGTTCCTTATTTTTTGCATTTTTCGGCCAAACAACTAGAATTCCGCGCGATTCACATATTTTTGTGTGTTATAGCCCACGCCTTCCGAGTGGTCCCGGGACCTCCGGACCCCCATCGTCTAATATTTTTCCGGACAATCAAATAAGACCAAAGGAACCATAGTCACCGCCCTGCCAAGATCTTTCCACATTTTTTGCATGTTACTGAAACAGACCTAGAATTTCGCGTGATTTCCCATATTTTCGTGAGCTATACCCACGCATTCCGAGTGGTCCCAAGAGCCGCGGACCCTGATCGCCTAACATTTTTCCGGGCAATCAAATACGACCTAAGGAACCATAGTATCCGCCCCGCCATGATCGTTCCTTATTTTTTGCATTTTTCGGCCAAACAACTAGAATTCCGCGTGATTCCCATATTTTTGTGTGTTATAGCCCACACCTTCCGAGTGGTCCCGGTATCTCCGAACCCCTATCACCTAAAAATTTTCCGGGCAATCAAATACGACCTAAGGAACCATAGTATCCTCCCCGCCATGATCGTTCCTCATTTTTTTCATTTTTCGGCCAAACAACTAGAATTCCGCGCGATCCCATATTTTTGTGTGTTATAGCCCACGCCTTCCGAGTGGTCGCGGGACCTCCGGACCCCCATCTCCTAATATTTTTCCGGACAATCAAATAAGACCAAAGGAACCATAGTCACCGCCCTGCCAAGATCTTTCAATATTTTTTGCATGTTACTGAAAAAGACCTAGAATTTCGCCCGATTCCCATATTTTCGTACCCACGTATTCCGAGTGGTCCCAAGAGCCGCGGACCCCGATCGCCTAAAAATTTTCCGGGCAATCAAATTCGACCTAAGGAACCATAGTATCCGCCCCGCCATGATCGTTCCTTATTTTTTGCATTTTTCGGCCAAACAACTAGAATTCCGCGCGATTCACATATTTTTGTGTGTTATAGCCCACGCCTTCCGAGTGGTCCCGGGACCTCCGGACCCCCATCGTCTAATATTTTTCCGGACAATCAAATAAGACCAAAGGAACCATAGTCACCGCCCTGCCAAGATCTTTCCACATTTTTTGCATGTTACTGAAAAAGACCTAGAATTTCGCGTGATTCCCATATTTTCGTGAGCTATACCCACGCATTCCGAGTGGTCCCAAGAGCCGCGGACCCTGATCGCCTAACATTTTTTCGGGCAATCAAATACGACCTAAGGAACCATAGTATCCGCCCCGCCATGATCGTTCCTTATTTTTTGCGTTTTTCGGCCAAACAACTAGAATTCCGCGTGATTCCCATATTTTTGTGTGTTATAGCCCACACCTTCCGAGTGGTCCCGGTATCTCCGGACCCCTATAGCCTAAAATTTTTCCGGGCAATCAAATACGACCTAAGGAACCATAGTTTCCGCCCCGCCATGATCGTTCCTCATTTGTTTCGTTTTTCAGCCAAAAAACTAGAATTCCGCCCGATTCCCATATTTTCGTGTGCTATACCCACGCCTTCCAAGTGGTACGGGTAGCCGCAGACCCCGATCGCCCAAAAATTTTCTGGACTATCAAATACGACCTAAGGTACCATAGTCACCGCCCCACCATGATCGTTCCAAATGCTTTGCATTTTTCGGCCAAAAAACTAGAACTCCGCGCGATTTGCATATTTTAGTGTGCTATAGCTTACGCCTTCCAAGTGGTCCAGGGAGCCGCGGACCCCGATCGCCTAAAAATTTTCTGGACTATCAAATACGAACTAAGGTACCATAGTCACCGCCCCACCATGATCGTTCGAAATGCTTTGCATTTTTCGGCCAAAAAACTAGAACTCCGTGCGATTTGCATATTTTAGTGTGCTACAGCTTACGCTTTCCGAGTGGTCCCAAGAGCCGCGGACCCAGATCGCCTAAAATTTTTCCGGGCAATAAAATACGACCTAAGGAACCATAGTATCCGCCCCGCCATGATCGTTCCTTATTTTTTTGCGTTTTTCGGCCAAACAACTAGAATTCCGCGCGATTCCCATATTTTTGTGTGTTATAGCCCACACCTTCCGAGTGGTCCCGGGTCTCCGGACCCCTATCGCCTAAAATTTTATCGGACTATCAAATAAGACCTAAGGAACCATAGTCACCGCCCAGCCATGATCGTTCCTAGTTTTTTCCGTTTTTCCGGCCAAAAAACTAAGATTCCGCGTGATTCCCATATTTTTCGTGTCCTATAGCCCACGCCTTCCAAGTGAACCCGGGAACTCCGGACCCCTATCGCCTAAAATTTTTCCGGACTATCAAATACGACTTAAGGAACCATAGTCACCGCCCAGCCATGATCGTTCCTCATTTTTTGCGTTTTTCGGCCAAACAACTAGAATTCCGCGCGATTCCCATATTTTTGTGTGTTATAGCCCACGCCTTCCGAGTGGTCCCGGGACCTCCGGACCCCCATCGCCTAATATTTTTCCGGACAATCAAATAAGACCAAAGGAACCATAGTCACCGCCCTGCCAAGATCTTTCCACATTTTTTGCATGTTACTGAAAAAGACCTAGAATTTCGCCCGATTCCCATATTTTCGTGTGCTATACCCACGCATTCCTAGTGGTCCCGGGTCTCCGGACCCTTATCGCCTAAAATTTTTCCGGACTATCAAATAAGACCTAAGGAACCATAGTCACCACCCATCCATGATCGTTCCTAGTTTTTTCCGTTTTTCGGCCAAAAAACTAGAATTCCGCGCGAATCCCATATTTTCGTGTGCTATTGCCCACCCTTCCAAGTGGTTCCGGGACCCCCGGACCCCGATCGCCTAAAATTTTTCCGGGCCGTCAAATACGACCTATGGAACAATAGTAACCGCCACGCCATAATCGTTTCTCATTTTTTGCATTTTTCGGCCAAAAAACTTGAATTACGCCCGATTCCCATATTTTCGTGTGCTATACCCACGCCTTCCAAGTGGTCCGGGGAGCCGCGGACCCCGATCGCCTAAAAATTTTCTGGACTATCAAATATGACCTAAGGTACCATAGTCACCGCCCCACCAGCCAAAAAACTAGAACTCCGCGCGATTTGCATATTTTAGTGTGCTATAGCTTATGCCTTCCGAGTGGTCCGAAGAGCCGAGGACCCAGATCGCCTAAAATTTTTCCAGGCAATAAAATACGACCTAAGGAACCATAGTATCCGCCCCGCCATGATCGTTCCTTATTTTTTTGCATTTTTTGGCCAAACAACTAGAATTCCGCGCGATTCCCATATTTTTGTGTGTTATAGCCCACACCTTCCGAGTGGTCCCGGATCTCCGGACCCCTATCGCCTAAAAGTTTTCTGGACTATCAAATAAGACCTAAGGAACCATATTCACTGCCCAGCCATGATTGTTCCTAGGTTTTTCCATTTTTCGGCCAAAAAACTAGAATTCGGCGCGATTCCCATATTTTCGTGTCCTATAGCCCACGCCTTCCAAGTGAACCCGGGAACTCCGGACCCCTATCGCCTAAAATTTTTCCGGACTATCAAAAACGACCTAAGGAACCATAGTCACCGCCCAGCCATGATCGTTCCTTATTTTTTGCGTTTTTCGGCAAAACAACTAGAATTCCGCGCGATTCCCATATTTTTGTGTGTTATAGCCCACGCCTTCCGAGTGGTCCCGGGACCTCTGGACCCCCATCTCCTAATATTTTTCCGGACAATCAAATAACACCAAAGGAACCATAGTCACCGCCCTGCCAAGATCTTTCAACATTTTTTGCATGTTACTGAAAAAGACCTAGAATTTCGCCCGATTCCCATATTTTCGTGTGCTATACCCACGTATTCCGAGTGGTCCCAAGAGCCGCGGACCCCGATCGCCTAAAATTTTTCCGGGCAATCAAATTCGACCTAAGGAACCATAGTATCTGCCCCGCCATGATCGTTCCTTATTTTTTGCATTTTTCGGCCAAACAACTAGAATTCTGCGCGATTCACATATTTTTGTGTGTTATAGCCCACGCCTTCCGAGTGGTCCCGGGACCTCCGGACCCCCATCGTCTAATATTTTTCCGGACAATCAAATAAGACCAAAGGAACCATAGTCACCGCCCTGCCAAGATCTTTCCACATTTTTTGCATGTTACTGAAAAAGACCTAGAATTTCGCGTGATTCCCATATTTTCGTGAGCTATACCCACGCATTCCGAGTGGTCCCAAGAGCCGCGGACCCTGATCGCCTAACATTTTTCCGGGCAATCAAATACGACCTAAGGAACCATAGTATCCGCCCCGCCATGATCGTTCCTTATTTTTTGCGTTTTTCGGCCAAACAACTAGAATTCCGCGTGATTCCCATATTTTTGTGTGTTATAGCCCACACCTTCCGAGTGGTCCCGGTATCTCCGGACCCCTATCGCCTAAAAATTTTCCGGGCAATCAAATACGACCTAAGGAACCATAGTATCCTCCCCTCTATGATCGTTCCTCATTTTTTTCATTTTTCGGCCAAACAACTAGAATTCCGCGCGATTCCCATATTTTTGTGTGTTATAGCCCACGCCTTCCGAGTGGTCCCGGGACCTCAGGACCCCCATCGCCTAATATTTTTCCGGACAATCAAATAAGACCAAAGGAACCATAGTCACCGCCCTGCCAAGATCTTTCCACATTTTTTGCATGTTACTGAAAAAGACCTAGAATTTCGCCCGATTCCCATATTTTCGTACCCACGTATTCCGAGTGGTCCCAAGAGCCGTGGACCCCGATCGCCTAAAAATTTTCCGGGCAATCAAATTCGACCTAAGGAACCATAGTATCCGCCCCGCCATGATCGTTCCTTATTTTTTGCGTTTTTCGGCCAAACAACTAGAATTCCGCGTGATTCACATATTTTTGTGTGTTATAGCCCACGCCTTCCGAGTGGTCACGGGACCTCCGGACCCCGATGTCCTAAAATTTTTCTGGGCAATCAAATATGACCTAAGGAACCATAGTATCCGCCCCGCCATGATCGTTCCTCATTTTTTTCGTTTTTCGGCCAAACAACTAGAATTCCGCGCGATCCCATATTTTTGTATGTTATAGCCCACGCCTTCCGAGTGGTCCCGGGACCTCCGGACCCCTATCGCCTAATATTTTTCCGGACTATCAAATAAGATCAAAGGAACCATAGTCACCGCCCTGCCAAGATCTTTTCACATTTTTTGCAAGTTACAGAAAAAGACCGAGAATTTCACCCGATTCCCATATTTTCGTGTGCTATACCCACGCATTCCGAGTGGTCCCAAGAGCCGCGGACCCCGATCGCCTAAAATTTTTCTGGGCAATCAAATACGACCTAAGGAACCATAGTATCCGCCCCGCCAAGATCGTTCCTTATTTTTTGCGTTTTTCGGCCAAACAACTAGAATTCCGCGCGATCCCATATTTTTGTGTGTTATAGCCCACGCCTTCCAAGTGGTCCCGGGTCTCCGGACCCCTATCGCCTAAAATTTTTCCGGACTATCAAATACGACCTAAGGAACAATAGTCACCGCCCAGCCATGATCATTCCTCATTTGTTGAGTTTTTCGGCCAAAAAACTAGAATTCCGCCCGATTACAATATATTTGTGTGCTATTGCCCACCCTTCCAAGTGGTTCCGGGACCCCCGGACCCCGATCGCCTAAAAATTTTCCGGGCCATCAAATACGACCTAAGGAATATAGTAACCGCCCCGCCATCATCGTTTCTCATTGTTTGCATTTTTCGGCCAAAAAACTAGAATTACGCCCGATTCCCATATTTTCGTGTGCTATACCCACGCCTTCCAAGTGGTCCGGGGAGCCGCGGACCGCGATCGCCTAAATTTTTTTTGGACTATCAAATACGACCTAAGGTACCATAGTCACCGCCCACCATGGTTGTTCCAAATGCTTTGCATTTTTCGGCCAAAAAACTAGAACTCCGCGCGATTTGCATATTTTAGTGTGCTATAGCTTACGCCTTACGAGTGGTCCCAAGAGCCGCGGACCCAGATCGCCTAAAAATTTTCCGGGCAGTAAAATACGACTTAAGGAACCATAGTATCCGCCCCGCCATGATCGTTCCTTATTGTTTTGCGTTTTTCGGCCAAACAACTAGAATTCCGCGCGATTCCCATATTTTTGTGTGTTATAGCCCACACCTTCCGAGTGGTCCCGGGTCTCCGGACCCCTATCGCCTAAAATTTTTCCGGACTATCAAATAAGACCTAAGGAACCATAGTCACCGCCCAGCCATGATCGTTCCTAGTTTTTTCCATTTTTCGGCCAAAAAACTAGAATTCCGCGCGATTGCCATATTTTCGTGTCTTATACCCCACGCCTTCCACGTGAACCCGGGAACTCCGGACCCCTATCGCCTAAAATTTTTCCGGACTATCAAATACGACCTAAGGAACCATAGTCACCGCCCAGCCATAATCGTTCCTCATTTTTTGCATTTTTCGGCCAAACAACTAGAATTCCGCGCGATTCCCATATTTTTGTGTGTTATAGCCCACATCTTCCGAGTGGTCCCGGGACCTCCGGACCCCCATCTCCTAATATTTTTCCGGACAATCAAATAATACCAAAGGAACCATAGTATCTGCCCCGCCATGATCGTTCCTCATTTTTTGAGTTTTTCGGCCAAACAACTAGAATTCCGCGCGATCCCATATTTTTGTGTGTTATAGCCCACGGCTTCCGAGTGGTCCCGGGTCTTCGGACCCCTATCGCCTAAAATTTTTCCGGACTATCAAATAAGACCTAAGGAACCATATTCACCGCCCATCCATGATCGTTCCTCATGTTTTGCATTTTTCGGCCAAAAAACTAGAATTCCGCGCGATTCCCATATTTTCGTGTCCTATAGCCCATGCCTTCCAAGTGAACCCGGGAACTCCGGACCCCTATCGCCTAAAATTTTTCCGGATTATCAAATACGACCTAAGAGCCATAGTCACCGCCCAGCCATGATCATTCCTCATTTGTTGCGTTTTTCGGCCAAAAATCTAGAATTCCGCCCGATTATAATATTTTTGTGTGCTATTGCCCACCCTTCCAAGTGGTTCCGGGACCCCCGGACCCCGATCGCCTAAAATTTTTCCGGGTCGTCAAATACGACCTAAGGAACCATAGTAACAGCCCCGCCATTATCGTTTCTCATTTTTTGCATTTTTCGGCCAAAAAACTAGAATTACGGCCGATTCCCATATTTTCGTGTGCTATACCCATGCCTTCCAAGTGGTCCGGGGAGCCGCGGACCCCGATCGCCTAAAAATATTCTTGACTATCAAATACGACCTAAGGTACCATAGTCACCGCCCCACCATGATCGTTCCAAATGCTTTGCATTTTTCGGCCAAAAAACTAGAACTCCGCGCGATTTGCATATTTTAGTGTGCTATAGCTTACGCCTTCCGAGTGGTCCCAAGAGCCGCGGACCCAAATCGCCTAAAAATTTTCCAGGCAATAAAATACGACCTAAGGAACCATAGTATCCGCCCCGCCATGATCGTTCCTTATTTTTTGCATTTTTCGGCCAAACAACTAGAATTCCGCGCGATTCCCATATTTTTGTGTGTTATAGCCCACATCTTCCGAGTGGTCCCGGGACCTCCTAACCCCTATCGCCTAAAATTTTTCCGGACTATCAAATATGACCTAAGGAACAATAGTATCTGCCCCGCCATGATCGTTCCTCATTTTTTGCGATTTTCGGCCAAACAACTAGAATTCCGTGCGATTCCCATATTTTTGGGAGTTATAGCCCACGCCTTCCGAGTGGTCCCGGGACCTCCGGACCTCTATCGCCTAAAAATTTTCCAGGCAATCAATTTAGACCAAAGGAACCATAGTATCTGCCCTGCCATGATCGTTCCTTATTTTTTGCATTTTTCGGCCAAACAACTAGAATTCCGCGCGATTCCCATATTTTTGTGTGTTATAGCCCACATCTTCCGAGTGGTCCCGGGACCTCCGGACCCCTATTGCCTAAAATTTTTCCGGACTATCAAATACGACCTAAGGAACAATAGTATCTGCCCCGCCATGATCGTTCCTCATTTTTTGCGTTTTTCGGCCAAACAACTAGAATTCCGTGCGATTCCCATATTTTTGGGAGTTATAGCCCACGCCTTCCGAGTGGTCCCGGGACCTCCGGACCTCTATCGCCTAAAAATTTTCCGGGCAATCAATTTAGACCAAAGGAACCATAGTATCTGCCCTGCCATGATCGTTCCTTATTTTTTGCATTTTTCGGCCAAACAACTAGAATTCCGCGCGATTCCCATATTTTTGTGTGTTATAGCCCACATCTTCCGAGTGGTCCCGGGACCTCCGGACCCCTATTGCCTAAAATTTTTCCGGACTATCAAATACGACCTAAGGAACCATAGTATCCGCCCCGCCATGATCGTTCCTCATTTTTTGCGTTTTTCGGCCAAACAACTAGAATTCCGTGCGATTCCCATATTTTTGTGTGTTATAGCCCACGCCTTCCGAGTGGTCCCGGGACCTCCGGACCTCTATCGCCTAATATTTTTCTGGACTATCAAATACGACCTAAGGAACCATAGTATCTGCCCTGCCATGATCGTTCCTCATTTTTTGCGTTTTTCGGCCAAACAACTAGAATTCCGCGCGATCCCATATTTTTGTGTGTTATAGCCCACGCCTTCCGAGTGGTCTCAGGTCTTCGGACCCCTATCGCCTAAAATTTTTCCGGACTATCAAATAAGACCTAAGGAACCATAGTCACCGCCCATCCATGATCGTTCCTAGTTTTTTCCATTTTTCGGCCAAAAAACTAGAATTTCGCGCGATTCCCATATTTTCGTGACCTATAGCCCACGCCTTCCAAGTGAACCCGGGAACTCCGGACCCCTATCGCCTAAAATTTTTCCGGACTATCAAATACGACCTAAGAACCATAGTCACCGCCCAGCCATGATCATTCCTCATTTGTTGCATTTTTCGGCCAAAAATCTAGAATTCCGCCCGATTACAATATTTTTGTGTGCTATTGCCCACCCTTCCAAGTGGTTCCGGGACCCCCGGAACCCGATCGTCTAAAATTTTTCCGGGTCGTCAAATACGACCTAAGGAACCATAGTAACAGCCCCGCCATTATCGTTCCTTATTTTTTGCATTTTTCGGCCAAACAACTAGAATTCCGCGCGATTCCCTTATTTTTGTGTGTTATAGCCCATACCTTCCGAGTGGTCCCGGGTCTCCGGACCCCTATCGCCTAAAATTTTTCCGGACTATCAAATACGACCTAAGGAACCATAGTCACCGCCCATCCATGATCGTTCCTAGTTTTTTCCGTTTTTCGGCCAAAAAACTAGAATTTCGCGCGATTCCCATATTTTCGTGTCCTATAGCCCACGCCTTCCAAGTGAACACGGGAACTCCGGACCCCTATCGCCTAAAATTTTTCCGGACTATCAAATACGACCTAAGAACCATAGTCACCGCCCAGCCATGATCATTCCTCATTTGTTGCGTTTTTCGGCCAAAAATCTAGAATTCCGCCCGATTGCAATATTTTTGTGTGCGCCCACCCTTCCAAGTGGTTCCGGGACCCCCGGACCCCGATCGCCTAAAATTTTTCCGGGTCATCAAATACGACCTAAGGAACCATAGTAACAGCCCCGCCATTATCGTTTCTCATTTTTTGCATTTTTCGGTCAACAAACTAGAATTACTGCCGATTCCCATATTTTCGTGTGCTATACCCACGCCTTCCAAGTGGACCGGGGAGCCGCGGACCCCGATCGCCTAAAAATATTCTTGACTATCAAATACGACCTAAGGTACCATAGTCACCGCCCCACCATGATCGTTCCAAATGCTTTGCATTTTTCGGCCAAAAAACTAGAACTCCGCGCGATTTGCATATTTTAGTGTGCTATAGCTTACGCCTTCCGAGTGGTCACGGGAGCCGTGGACCCCGGGACCTCCGGACCTCTATCGCCTAATATTTTTCTTGACTATCAAATACGACCTAAGGAACCATAGTATCTGCCCCGCCATGATCGTTCCTCATTTTTTGCGTTTTTCGGTCAAACAACTAGAATTCCGCGCGATCCCATATTTTTGTGTGTTATAGCCCACGCCTTCCGAGTGGTCCCGGGACCTCCGGACCCCTATCGCCTAAAACTTTTCCAGACTATCAAATAAAACCTAAGGAACCATAGTCACCGCCCAGCCATGATCGTTCCTTATTTTTTGCGTTTTTCGGCCAAACAACTAGAATTCCGCGCGATTCCCATATTTTTGTGTGTTATAGCCCACACCTTCCGAGTGGTCCCGGGACCTCAGGACCCCTATCGCCTAAAATTTTTCCGGACTATCAAATATGACCTAAGGAACCATAGTCACCGCCCAGCCATGATCATTCCTCATGTGTTGCGTTTTTCGGCCAAAAAACAAGAATTCCGCCCGATTACAATATTTTTGTGTGCTATTTATTGCCCACCCTTCCCAGTGGTTCCGGGACCCCCGGACCCCGATCGCCTAATATTTTTTCCGGGCCGTCAAATACGACCTAAGGAACCATAGTAACCGCCCCGCCATCATCGTTTCTCATTTTTTGCATTTTTCGGCCAAAAAACTAGCATTACGCCCGATTCCCATATTTTTGTGTGTTATACCCACGCCTTCCAAGTGGTCCGGGGAGCCGCGGACCCTGATCGCCTAAAATTTTTCCAGACTATCAAATACGACCTAAGGTACCATAGTCACCGCCCCACCACGATCGTTCCAAATGCTTTGCATTTTTCGGCCAAAAAACTAGAACTCCGCGCGATTTGCATATTTTCGTGTGCTATAGCTTACGCCTTCCGAGTGGTCACGGGAGCCGTGGACCCCGATCGCCTAAAATTTTCCGGGCCATCAAATATGACCTAAGGAACCATAGTCACCGCCCCGCCATGATCTTTCCTCATTTATTGCGTTTTTCGGCCAAAAAACTAGAATTCCGCTCGATTACCATATTTTTGTGTGCTATTGCCCACGCCTTCCGAGTGTGCCGGGCCGCCGGACTCGGATCGCCTAAAACATTTTTGGGCCACCAATTAGGACCAAAGGAACCACAGTCACCGCCTCGCCATGTTCGTTCCTCATTTTTTGCATTTCTTGGCCCAAAAACTAGAATTCCGCCCGATTCCCATATTTTTGTGCGCTATCGCCCACGCCTTCCGAGTGGGTCGGGCCCCCCGGAGCCGGATCGCCTAAAAATTTTCCGTACTATCAAATACGACCTAAGGAACCATAGTCACCGCCTCGCCATGATCGTTCCTAGTCTTTTGCGTTTTTCAGCCAAAAAACTAGAATTTCGCGCGATTTCCATATTTTCGTGTGCTTTAGCCCACGCCTTCCAAGGGGTCCCACGGAGCCGGATCGCCTAAAAATTTTCGGGGCGTCAATTAGGACCTAAGGAACCATATTCACCACCTCGCCATGATCGTTCCTCATTTTTTGCATTTTTTGGCCAAAAAACTAGAATTCCGCTCGATTACCATATATTTTTATTGCCCACGCCTTCCGAGTGGGCCGGGCCGCTAGACTCGGATCGCCTAAAAAATTTTCGGGCCATCAATTAGGACCTAAGGAACCATATTCACCGCCTTGCCATGATCGTTCCTCATTGTTTGCGTTTTTCGGCCAAAAAACTAGAATTCCGCTCGATTACCATATTTTTGTGTCCTATAGCCTACGCCTTCCTAGTGAACCCGGGAACTCCGGACCCCGATCGCCTAAAATTTTCCGGGCCATCAAATACGACCTAAGAAACCATAGTCAACGCCCTGCCATGATCGTTCCTCATTTATTGCATTTTTCAGCCAAAAAACTAGAATTCCGCTCGATTACCATATTTTTGTGTGCTGTTGCCCACGCCTTCCGAGTGTGCCGGGCCACCGGACTCGGATCGCCTAAAACATTTTTGGGCCACCAATTAGGACCAAAGGAACCACAGTCACCACCTCGCCATGTTCGTTCCTCATTTTTTGCATTTCTTGGCCCAAAAACTAGAATTCTGCCCGATTCCCATATTTTTGTGCGCTATCGCCCACGCCTTCCAACTGGGTCGGGCCCCCCGGAGCCGGATCGCCTAAAAATTTTCCGGACTATCAAATACGACCTAAGGAACCATAGTCACCGCCCCGCCATGATCGTTCCTAGTCTTTTGCGTTTTTCAGCCAAAAAACTAGAATTCCGCGCGATTTCCATATTTTCGTGTGCTTTAGCCCACGCCTTCCAAGGGGTCCCCCGGAGCCGGATCGCCTGAAAATTTTTGGGGCATCAATTAGGACCTAAGGAACCATATTCACCGCCTCGCCATGATCGTTCCTCAGTTTTTGAATTTTTTGGCCAAAAAACTAGAATTCCGCTCGATTACCATATTTTTGTGTGCTATTGCCCACGCCTTCCGAGTGGGCCGGGCCGCTAGACTCGGATCGCCTAAAAAAATTTTGGGCCATCAATTAGGACCTAAGGAACAATATTCACCGCCTCGCCATGATCGTTCCTAATATTTTGCGTTTTTCGGCCAAAAAACTAGAATTACGCTCGATTACCATGTTTTTGTGTCCTATAGCCCACGCCTTCCTAGTGAACCCGGGAACTCCGGACCCCGATCGCCTAAAATTATCCAGGCCTTCAAATACGACCTAAGGAACCATAGTCACCTCCCCGCCACGATCGTTCCTCATTTATTGCGTTTTTCAGCCAAAAAACTAGAATTCCGCTCGATTACTATATTTTTGTGTGCTATTGCCCACGCCTTCCGAGTGGGCCGAGCCGCCGGACTCTGATCGCCTAAAAAAATTTCGGAAAATCAATTAGGACCTAAGGAACCATAGTCACCACCTCGCCATGATCGTTTCTCATTTTTTGCATTTCTTTGCCAAAAAACTAGAATTCCGCCCGATTCCCATTTTTTTGTGTGCTATCGCCCACGCCTTCTGAGTGGGAAGGGCCCCCCGGAGCCGGATCGCCTAAAAATTTTCCGAACTATCAAATACGACCTAAGGAACCAAAGTCACCACCCCACCATGATCGTTCCTAGTCTTTTGCGTTTTTCAGCCCAAAAGCTAGAATTTCGCGCGATTTCCTTATTTTCGTGTGCTTTAGCCCACGCCTTCCAAGGGGTCCCCCGGAGCCGGATCGCCTAAAAATTTTCGGGGCATCAATTAGGACCTAAGGAACCATATTCACCACCTCGCCATGATCGTTCCTCATTTTTTTGCGTTTTTCGGCCAAAAAACTAGAATTCCGCTCGATTACAATATTTTTGTGTGCTATTGCCCACGCCTTCCGAGTGGGCCGGGCCCCCCGGAGCTGGATTGCCTAAAAATTTTCCGGACTATCAAATATGACCTAAGGAACCATAGTCACCGCCCCGCCATGATCGTTCCTAGTCTTTTGCATTTTTCAGCCAAAAAACTAGAATTCCGCGCGGTTTTCATATTTTCGTGTGCTTTAGCCCACGCCTTCCAAGGGGTCTCGGGAACCCCGAGCCCCGATCGCCTAAAAATTTTCCGGGCCATCAAATACCACCTAAGGAATCATAGTAACCACCCCGCCATGAGCGTTCCTCATTTTTTGCGTTTTTCGGCCAAACAAATAGAATTCCGCGCGATCCCATATATTTGTGTGTTATAGCCCACGCCATCCGAGTGGTCCCGGGTCTCCGGACCCCTATCGCCTAAAATTTTTCCGGACTATCAAATAAGACCTAAGGAACCATAGTCACCGCCCAGCCATGATCGTTCCTAGTTTTTTCCGTTTTTCGGCCAAAAAACTAGAATTCCGCGCGATTCCCATATTTTCGTGTCCTATAGCCCACGCCTTCCAAGTGAACCCGAGAACTCCGGACCCCTATCGCCTAAAATTTTTCCGGACTATCAAATACGACCTAAGGAACCATAGTCACCGCCCAGCCATGATCATTCCTCATTTGTTGCGTTTTTCGGCCAAAAAACTAGAATTCCGCCTGATTACAATATTTTTGTGTGCTATTGCCCACCCTTCCAAGTGGTTCCGGGACCCCCGGACCCCGATCGCCTAAAATTTTTCTGGGCCGTCAAATACGACCTAAGGAACCATAGTAACATCCCCGCCATCATCGTTTCTCATTTTTTGCATTTTTCGGCCAAAAAACTAGAATTACGCCCGATTCCCATATTTTCGTGTGCTATACCCACGCCTTCCAAGTGGTCCGGGTAGCCGCGGATCCCGATCGCCTAAAAAATTTCCGGACTATCAAATACGACCTAAGGTACCATAGTCACCGCCCCACCATGATCGTTCCAAATGCTTTGCATTATTCGGCCAAAAAACTAGAACTCCGTGCGATTTGCATATTTTAGTGTGCTATAGCTTACGCCTTCCGAGTGGTCCCGGGAGCCGTGGACCCCGATCGCCTAAAATTTTCCGGGCCATCAAATACGACCTAAGGAACCATAGTCACCGCCCCGCCATGATCGTTCCTCATTTATTGCATTTTTCGGCCAAAAAACTAGAATTCCGCTCGATTACCATATTTTTGTGTGCTATTGCCCACGCCTTCCGAGAGCGCCGGGCCGCCGGACTCGGATCGCCTAAAAACGTTTCGGGAAATCAATTAGCACCTAAGGAACCATAGTCACCGCCTCGCCATGATCGTTCCTCATTTTTTGCATTTTTTGGCGAAAAAAATAGAATTCCGCTCGATTACCATATTTTTGTGTGCTATTGCCCATGCCTTCCGAGTGGGCCGGGCCCCCCGGAGCTGGATCGCCTAAAAATTTTCCGGACTATCAAATACGACCTAAGGAACCATAGTCACCGCCCCACCATGATCGTTCCTAGTCTTTTGCATTTTTAAGCCAAAAAACTAGAATTCCGTGCGGTTTTCATATTTTCGTGTGCTTTAGCCCACGCCTTCCAAGGGGTCTCGGGAACCCCGAGCCCCGATCGCCTAAAAATTTTCCGGGCCATCAAATACCACCTAAGGAACCATAGTAACCACCCCGCCATGAGCATTCCTCATTTTTTGCGTTTTTCGGCCAAACAAATAGAATTCCGCGCGATCCCATATATTTGTGTGTTATAGCCCACGCCATCCGAGTGGTCCCGGGTCTCCGGACCCCTATCGCCTAAAATTTTTCCGGACTATCAAATAAGACCTAAGGAACCATAGTCACCGCCCAGCCATGATCGTTCCTAGTTTTTTCCGTTTTTCGGCCAAAACACTAGAATTCCGCGCGATTCCCATATTTTCGTGTCCTATAGCCCACGCCTTCCAAGTGAACCCGAGAACTCCGGACCCCTATCGCCTAAAATTTTTCCGGACTATCAAATACGACCTAAGGAACCATAGTCACCGCCCAGCCATGATCATTCCTCATTTGTTGTATTTTTCGGCCAAAAAACTAAAATTCCGCCTGATTACAATATTTTTGTGTGCTATTGCCCACCCTTCCAAGTGGTTCCGGGACCCCCGGACCCCGATCGCCTAAAATTTTTCTGGGCCGTCAAATACGACCTAAGGAACCATAGTAACATCCCCGCCATCATCGTTTCTCATTTTTTGCATTTTTCGGCCAAAAAACTAGAATTACGCCCGATTCCCATATTTTCGTGTGCTATACCCACGCCTTCCAAGTGGTCCGGGGAGCCGCGGATCCCGATCGCCTAAAAAATTTCCGGACTATCAAATACGACCTAAGGTACCATAGTCACCGCCCCACCATGATCGTTCCAAATGCTTTGTATTTTTCGGCCAAAAAACTAGAACTCCGCGCGATTTGCATATTTTAGTGTGCTATAGCTTACGCCTTCCTAGTGGTCCCGGGAGCCGTGGACCCCGATCGCCTAAAATTTTCCGGGCCATCAAATACGACCTAAGGAACCATAGTCACCGCCCCGCCATGATCGTTCCTCATTTATTGCGTTTTTCGGCCAAAAAACTAGAATTCCTCTCGATTACCATATTTTTGTGTGCTATAGCTTACGCCTTCCGAGTGGTCCCGGGAGCCGTGGACCCCGATCGCCTAAAATTTTCCGGGCCATCAAATACGACCTAAGGAACCAAAGTCACCGCCCCGCCATGATCGTTCCTCATTTATTGCGTTTTTCAGCCAAAAAACTAGAATTCCGCGCGATCCCATTTATTTGTGTGTTATAGCCCACGCCATCCGAGTGGTCCCGGGTCTCCGGACCCCTATCGCCTAAAATATTTTCGGGCCATCAATTAGGACCTAAGGAACCATAGTCACCGCCTCGCCATGATCGTTCCTCATTTTTTGCATTTCTTGGCCAAAAAACTAGAATTCCGCCCGATTCCCATATTTTTGTGTGCTATCGCCCACGCCTTCCGAGTGGGTCGGGCCCCCCGGAGCTGGATCGCCTAAAAATTTTCCGGACTATCAAATACGACCTAAGGAACCATGGTCACCGCCACGCCATGATCGTTCCTAGTCTTTTGCGTTTTTCAACCAAAAAATAAGAATTCCGCGCGATTACCATATTTTCGTGTGCTTTAGCCCACGCCTTCCAAGGGGTCCCGGGAACCCCGAACCCCGATCGCCTAAAAATTTTCCGGGCCATCAAATACGACCTAAGGAACCATAGTAACCACCCCTCCATGATCGTTCCTCATTTTTTGCGTTTTTCGGCCAAACAACTAGAATTTCGCGCGATCCCATATTTTAGTGTGTTATAGCCCACGCCTTCCGAGTCGTCCCGGGTCTCCTGACCCCTATCGCCTAAAATTTGTTCGGACTATCAAATAAGACCAAAGGAACCATAGTAACCGCCCAGCCATGATCATTCTTAGTGTTTCCGTTTTTCGGCCAAAAAACTAGAATTCCGCGCGATTCCCATATTTTCGTGTCCTATAGCCCACGCCTTCCAAGTGAACCCGGGAACTCCGGACCCCTATCGCCTAAAATTTTTCCGGACTATCAAATACGACCTAAGGAACCATAGTCACCGCCCAGCCATGATCATTCCTCATTTGTTGCGTTTTTCGGCCAAAAAACTAGAATTCCGCCCGATTACAATATTTTTGTGTGCTATTGCCCACCCTTCCAAGTGGTTCCGGGACCCCCGGACCCCGATCGCCTAAAATTTTTCCGGGCCATCAAATACGACCTAAGGAACCATAGTAACTGCCCCGCCATCATCATTTCTCATTTTTTTGCATTTTTCGGCCAAAAAACTAGAATTACGCCCGATTCCCATATTTTCGTGTGCTATACCCACGCCTTCCAAGTGGTCCGGGGAGCCGCGGACCCCGATCGCCCAAAGATTTTTCGGACTATCAAATACGACCTAAGGTACCGTAGTCACCGCCCCACCATGATCGTTCCAAATGCTTTGCATTTTTCGGCCAAAAAATTAGAACTCCGCTCGATTTGCATATTTTAGTGTGCTATAGCTTACGCCTTCCTAGTGGTCCCGGGAGCCGTGGACCCCGATCGCCTAAAATTTTCCGAGCCATCAAATACGACCTAAGGAACCATAGTCACCGCCCCGCCATGATCGTTCCTCATTTATTGCGTTTTTCGGCCAAAAAACTAGAATTCCGCTCGATTACCATATTTTTGTGTGCTATAGCTTACGCCTTCCGAGTGGTCCCGGGAGCCGTGGACCCCGATCGCCTAAAATTTTCCGGGCCATCAAATACGACCTAAGGAACCAATAGTCACCGCCCCGCCATGATCGTTCCTCATTTATTGCGTTTTTCAGCCAAAAAACTAGAATTCCGCTCGATTACCATATTTTGTGTGCTATTGCCCACGCCTTCCGAGTGGGCCGGGCCACCGGACTTGGATCGCCTAAAAACTTTTCGGGCCATCAATTAGGACCTAAGGAACCATAGTCACCGCCTCGCCATGATCTTTCCAAATGCTTTGCATTTTTCGGCCAAAAAACTAGAATTCCGCGCGATTTGCATATTTTAGTGTGCTATAGCTTACGCCTTCGGAGTGGTCCCGGGAGCCGTGGACCCCGATCGCCTAAAATTTTTCGGGCCATCAAATACGACATAAGGAACCATAGTCACCGCCCCGCCATGATCGTTCCTAGTTTTTTCCGTTTTTCGGCCCAAAAACTAGGATTCCGCGTGATTCCCATATTTTCGTGTCCTATAGCCCACGCCTTCCAAGTGAACCCGGGAACTCCGGACCCCTATCGCCTAAAATTTTTCCGGACTATCAAATACGACTTACGGAACCATAGTCACCGCCCAGCCATGATCGTTCCTCATTTTTTGCATTTTTCGGCCAAACAACTAGAATTCCGCGCGATTCCCATATTTTTGTGTGTTATAGCCCACGCCTTCCGAGTGGTCCCGGGACCTCCGGACCCCCATCGCCTATTATTTTTCCATACAATCAAACAAGACCAAAGGAACCATAGTCACCGCCCCGCCATGATCGTTCCTCATTTTTTGCATTTTTCGGCCAAACAACTAGAATTCCGCGCGATCCCATATTTTTTTGTGTTATAGCCCACGCCTTCCGAGTGGTCCCGGGTCTCCGGACCCCTATCGCCTAAAATTTTTTCGGACTATCAAAAATGACCTAAGGAACCATAGTCACCGCCCAGCCATGATCGTTCCTAGTATTTCCGTTTTTCGGCCAAAAAACTAGAATTCCGCGCGATTCCCATATTTTCGTGTCCTATAGCCCACGCCTTCCAAGTGAACCCGGGAACTCCGGACCTCGATCGCCTAAAATTTTTCGGGACATCAAATACGACCTAAGGTACCATAGTCACCGCCCCACCACGATCGTTCCAAATGCTTTGCATTTTTCGGCCAAAAAACAAGAACTCCGCGCGATTTGCATATTTTAGTGTGCTATAGCTTACGCCTTCCGAGTGGTCCCGGGAGCCGTGGACCCCGATCGCCTAAAATTTTCCGGGCCATCAAATACGACCTAAGGAACCATAGTCACCGCCCCGCCATGATCGATCCTCATTTATTGCGTTTTTCAGCAAAAAAACTAGAATTACGCTCGATTACCATATTTTTGTGTGCTATTGCCCACGCCTTCCGAGTGGGCCGGGCCGCCGGACTCGGATCGCCTAAAAACTTTTTGGGCCATCAATTAGGTCCTAAGGAACCATAGTTACCGCCTCGCCATGATCGTTCCTCATTTTTTGCATTTCTTGGCCAAAAACTAGAATTCCGCCCGATTCCCATATTTTTGTGTGCTATCGCCCACGCCTTCCGAGTGGGTCGGGCCCCCGGAGCCGGATCGCCTAAAAATTTTTCGGACTATCAAATATGACCTAAGGAACCATAGTCACCACCCCGCCATGATCGTTCCTAGTCTTTTGTGTTTTTCAGCCAAAAAACTAGAATTCCGTGCGATTTCCATATTTTCGTGTGCTTTAGCCCACGCCTTCCAAGGGGTCCCGGGAACCCCGAACCCCAATCGCCTAAAATTTTCCGGGCCATCAAATATGACCTAAGGAACCATAGTCACCGCCCCGCCATGATCGTTCCTCATTTTTTGCATTTTTTGGCCATACAACTAGAATTCCGCGCGATCCCATATTTTAGTGTGTTATATATAGTCCACGCCTTCCGAGTGGTCCCGGGTCTCCGGACACCTATCGCCTAAAATTTTTCCGGACTATCAAATACGACCTAAGGAACCATAGTAACCACCCCGCCATGATCGTTCCTCATTTTTTGCGTTTTTCGGCCAATCAACTAGAATTCCGCGCGATTCCCATATTTTTGTGTGTTATAGCCCACGCCTTCCGAGTGGTCCTGGGACCTCCTGACCCCTATCGCCTAAAATTTTTCCGGACTATCAAATAAGACCTAAGGAACCATAGTATCCGCCCCGCCATCATCGTTTCTCATTTTTTGCATTTTTCGGCCAAAAAACTAGAATTACGCCCGATTCCCATATTTTCGTGTGCTATACCCACGCCTTCCAAGTGGTCCGGGGAGCCGCGGACCCCGATCGCCTAAAAATTTTCCGGTCTATCAAATACGACCTAAGGTACCATAGTCACCGCCCCACCATGATCGTTCCAAATGCTTTGCATTTTTCGGCCAAAAAACTAGAACTCAGCGCGATTTGCATATTTTAGTGTGCTATAGCTTACGCCTTCCGAGTGGCCCCGGGAGCCGTGGACCCCGATCACCTAAAATTTTCCGAGCCATCAAATACGACCTAAGGAACAATAGTTACCGCCCCGCCATGATCGATCCTCATTTATTGCGTTTTTCGGCCAAAAAACTAGAATTCCGCTCGATTACCATATTTTTGTGTGCTATTGCCCACGCCTTCCGAGTGGGCCGGGCCGCCAGACTCGGATCGCCTAAAAACTTTTTGGGCCATCAATTAGGACCTAAGGAACCATAGTCACCGCCTCGCCATGATCGTTCCTCATTTTTTGCATTTCTTGGCCAACAAAAAAGAATTCCGCTCGATTACCATATTTTTGTGTGCTATTGCCCATGCCTTCCGAGTGGGCCTGACCGCCGGACTCGGATCGCCTAAAAAATTTTCGGGCCATCAATTAGGACCTAAGGAACCATAGTCACTGCCTCGCCATGTTCGTTCCTTATTTTTTGCATTTTTTGGCCAAAAACCTAGAATTCCGCCCGATTCCCATATTTTTGTGTGCTATCGCCCACGCCTTCCGAGTGGGTCGGGCCCCCGGAGCCGGATCACCTAAAAATTTTCCAGACTATCAAATACGACCTAAGGAACCATAGTCACCACCCCGCCATGATCGTTCCTAGTCTTTTGCGTTTTTCAGCCAAAAAACTAGAATTCTGTGCGATTTCCATATTTTCGTGTGCTTTAGCCCACGCCTTCCAAGGGGTCCCGGGAACCCCGAACCCCGATCACCTAAAAATTTTCCAGGCCATCAAATACGACCTAAGGAACCATAGTAACCACCCCGCCATGATCGTTCCTCATTTTTTGCATTTTTCGGCCAATCAACTAGAATTTCGCGCGATTCCCATATTTTTGTGTGTTATAGCCCACGCCTTCCGAGTGGTCCCGGGACCTCCTGACCCCTATCGCCTAAAATTTTTCCGGACTATCAAATACAACCTAAGGAACCATAGTATCCGCCCCGCCATCATCGTTTCTCATTTTTTGTATTTTTCGGCCAAAAAACTAGAATTACGCCCGATTCCCATATTTTCGTGTGCTATACCCACGCCTTCCAAGTGGTCCGGGGAGCCGCGGACCCCGATCGCCTAAAAAATTTTCGGTCTATCAAATATGACCTAAGGTACCATAGTCACCGCCCCACCATGATAGTTCCAAATGCTTTGCCTTTTTCGGCAAAAAAACTAGAACTCCGCGCGATTTCCATATTTTAGTGTGCTATAGCTTACGCCTTCCGAGTGGTCCCGGGAGCCGTGGACCCCGATCGCCTAAAATTTTCCAGGCCATCAAATATGACCTAAGGAACCATAGTCACCGCCCCGCCATGATCGATCCTCATTTATTGCGTTTTTCGGCAAAAAAACTAGAATTCCGCTCGAATACCATAATTTTGTGTGCTATTGCCCACGCCTTCCGAGTGGGCCGGGCCGCCGGACTCGGATCGCCTAAAAACTTTTCGGGCCATCAATTAGGACCTAAGGAACCATAGTCACCGCCTCGCCATGATCGTTTCTCATTTTTTGCATTTTTTTGCCAAAAAACTAGAATTCTGCCCGATTCCCATATTTTTGTGTGCTATCGCCCACGCCTTCCGAGTGGGTCGGGCCCCCGGAGCCGGATCGCCTAAAAATTTTTCGGACAATCAAATACGACCTAAGGAACCATAGTCACCGCCCCGCCATGATCATTCCTAGTCTTTTGTGTTTTTCAGCCTAAAAACTAGAATTCCGCGCGATTTCCATATTTTCGTGTGCTTTAGCCCACGCCTTCCAAGGGGTCCCGGGAACCCCGAACCCCGATCGCCTACAAATTTTCCGGGCCATCAAATACCACCTAAGTAACCATAGTAACCACCCCCCCATGATCGTTCCTCATTTTTTGCATTTTTCGGC
This sequence comes from Nicotiana tomentosiformis, assembly GCF_000390325.3. Classification (NCBI taxonomy): domain Eukaryota; kingdom Viridiplantae; phylum Streptophyta; class Magnoliopsida; order Solanales; family Solanaceae; genus Nicotiana; species Nicotiana tomentosiformis. The sequence goes on from NW_027174587.1 coordinate 277,899, forward strand.
CAAACAACTAGAATTCCGCGCGATTCCCATATTTTTGTGTGTTATAGCCCACGCCTTCCGAGTGGTCCCGGGACCTCCTGACCCCTATCGCCTAAAATTTTTCCGGACTATCAAATACGACATAAGGAACCATAGTATCCGCCCCGCCATGATCGTTCCTTATTTTTTGCGTTTTTCGGCCAAACAACTAGAATTTCGCGCGATTCCCATATTTTTGTGTGTTATAACCCACACCTTCCGAGTGGTCCCGGGACCTCCGGACCCCTATCGCCTAAAATTTTTCCGGACTATTAAATAAGACCTAAGGAACCATAGTATCCGCCCCGCCATCATCGTTTCTCATTTTTTGCATTTTTCGGCCAAAAAACTAGAATTACGCCCGATTCCCATATTTTCGTGTGCTATACCCACGCCTTCCAAGTGATACGGGTAGCCGCAGACCCCGATCGCCTAAAAATTTTCTGGACTATCAAATATGATCTAAGGTACCATAGTCACTGCCCCACCATGATCGTTCCAAATGCTTTGCATTTTTCGACCAAAAAACTTGAACTCCGCGCGATTTGCATATTTTAGTGTGCTATAGCTTACGCCTTCCTAGTGGTCCAGGGAGCCGCGGACCCCGATCACCTAAAAATTTTCTGGACTATCAAATACGAACTAAGGTACCATAGTCACCGCCCCGCCATGATCTTCCAAATGCTTTGCATTTTTCGGCCAAAAAACTAGAACTCCGCGCGATTTGCATATTTTAGTTTGCTATAGCTTACGCTTTCCGAGTGGTCCCAAGAGCCGCGGACCCAGATCGCCTAAAATTTTTCCGGGCAATCAAATAAGACCAAAGGAACCATAGTCACCGCCCTGCCAAGATCTTTCAACATTATTTGCATGTTACTAAAAAAGACCTAGAATTTCGCCCGATTCTCATATTTTCGTGTACTATACCCACGTATATAGAGTGGTCCCAAGAGCCGCGGACCCCGATCGGCTAAAATTTTTCCGGGCAATCAAATTCGACCTAAGGAACCATAGTATCTGCCCCGCCATGATCGTTCCTTATTTTTTGCATTTTTCGGCCAAACAACTAGAATTCCGCGCAATTCCCATATTTTTGTGTGTTATAGCCCACACCTTCCGAGTGGTCCCGGGTCTCTGGACCCCTATTGCCTAAAATTTTATCGGACTATCAAATAAGACCTAAGGAACCATAGTCACCGCCCAGCCATGATCGTTCCTAGTTTTTTCCGTTTTTCGGCCCAAAAACTAGGATTCCGCGTGATTCCCATATTTTCGTGTCCTATAGCCCACGCCTTCCAAGTGAACCCGGGAACTCCGGACCCCTATCGCCTAAAATTTTTCCGGACTATCAAATACGACTTACGGAACCATAGTCACCGCCCAGCCATGATCGTTCCTCATTTTTTGCATTTTTCGGCCAAACAACTAGAATTCCGCGCGATTCCCATATTTTTGTGTGTTATAGCCCACGCCTTCCGAGTGGTCCCGGGACCTCCGGACCCCCATCGCCTATTATTTTTCCATACAATCAAACAAGACCAAAGGAACCATAGTCACCGCCCTGCCAAGATCTTTCCATATTTTTTGCGTTCTTCGGCCAAACAACTAGAATTCCGCGCGATTCCCATATTTTTGTGTGTTATAGCCCACGCCTTCCGAGTGGTCCCGGGACCTCCGGACCCCCATCGCCTATTATTTTTCCGGAAAATCAAATAAGACCAAAGGAACCATAGTCACCGCCCTGCCAAGATCTTTCCACATTTTTTGCATGTTACTGAAAAAGACCTAGAATTCCGTGCGATCCCATATTTTTGTGTGTTATAGCCCACGCCTTCCGAGTGGTCCCGGGTCTCTGGACCCCTATCGCCTAAAATTTTTCCGGACTATCAAATAAGACCTAAGGAACCATAGTCACCACCCATCCATGATCGTTCCTAGTTTTGTCTGTTTTTCGGCCAAAAAACTAGAATTCCGCGCGATTCCCATATTTTCGTGTGCTATTGCCCACCCTTCCAAGTGATTCCGGGACCCCCGGACCCCGATCGCCTAAAATTTTTCCGGGCCGTGAAATACGACCTAAGGAACCATAGTAACCGCCCCGCCATCATCGTTTCTCATTTTTTGCATTTTTCGGCCAAAAAACTTGAATTACGCCCGATTCCCATATTTTCGTGTGCTATACCCACGCCTTCCAAGTGGTCCGGGGAGCCGCGGACCCCGATTGCCTAAAATTTTTCTGGACTATCAAATACGACCTAAGGTACCATAGTCACCGCCCCACCAGCCAAAAAACTAGAACTCCGCGCGATTTGCATATTTTAGTGTGCTATAGCTTATGCCTTCCGAGTGGTCCGAAGAGCCGCGGACCCAGATCGCCTAAAATTTTTCCTGGCAATAAAATACGACCTAAGGAACCATAGTATCCGCCCCGCCATGATCGTTCCTCATTTTTTTTGTTTTTCGGCCAAAAAACTAGAATTCCGCCCGATTCCCATATTTTCGTGTGCTATACCCACGCCTTCCAAGTGGTACGGGTAGCCGCAGACCCCGATCGCCTAAAAATTTTCTGGACTATCAAATACGACCTAAGGTACCATAGTCACCGCCCCACCATGATCGTTCCAAATGCTTTGCATTTTTCGGCCAAAAAACTAGAACTCCGCGCGATTTGCATATTTTAGTGTGCTATAGCTTACGCCTTCCAAGTGGTCCAGGGAGCCGCGGACCCCGATCGCCTAAAAATTTTCTGGACTATCAAATACGAACTAAGGTACCATAGTCGCCGCCCCACCATGATCGTTCCAAATGCTTTGTATTTTTCGGCCAAAAAACTAGAACTTCGCGCGATTTGCATATTTTTGTGTGCTATAGCTTACGCTTTCCGAGTGGTCCCAAGAGCCGCGGACCCAGATCGCCTAAAATTTTTCCGGGCAATAAAATACGACCTAAGGAACCAGAGTATCCGCCCCGCCATGATCATTCCTTATTTTTTTGCGTTTTTCGGCCAAACAACTAGAATTCCGCGCGATTCCCATATTTTTGTGTGTTATAGCCCACACCTTCCGAGTGGTCCCGGGTCTCCGGACCCCTATCGCCTAAAATTTTATCGGACTATCAAATAAGACCTAAGGAACCATAGTCACCGCCCAGCCATGATCGTTCCTAGTTTTTTCCGTTTTTCGGCCAAAAAACTAGGATTTCGTGTGATTCCTATATTTTCGTGTCCTATAGCCCACGCCTTCCAAGTGAACCCGGGAACTCCGGATCCCTATCGCCTAAAATTTTTCCGGACTATCAAATACGACTTAAGGAACCATAGTCACCGCCCAGCCATGATCGTTCCTCATTTTTTGCATTTTTCGGCCAAACAACTAGAATTCCGCGCGATTCCCATATTTTTGTGTGTTATAGCCCACGCCTTCCGAGTGGTCCCGGGACCTCCGGACCCCCATCGCCTAATATTTGTCCAGACAATCAAATAAGACCAAAGGAACCATAGTCACCGCCCTGCCAAGATCTTTCCACATTTTTTGCATGTTACTGAAAAAGACCTAGAATTTCGCCCGATTCCCATATTTTCGTGTGCTATACCCACGCCTTCCAAGTGGTCCGGGGAGCCGCGGACCCCGATCGCCTAAAAATTTTCTGGACTATCAAATATGACCTAAGGTACCATAGTCACCGACCCACCAGCCAAAAAACTAGAACTCCGCGCGATTTGCATATTTTAGTGTGTTATAGCTTATGCCTTCCGAGTGGTCCGAAGAGCCGAGGACCCAGATCGCCTAAAATTTTTCCTGGCAATAAAATACGACCTAAAGAACCATAGTATCCACCCCGCCATGATCGTTCCTTATTTTTTTGCATTTTTTGGCCAAACAACTAGAATTCCGCGAGATTCCCATATTTTTGTGTGTTATAGCCCACACCTTCCGAGTGGTCCCGGATCTCCGGACCCCTATCGCCTAAAAGTTTTCCGGACTATCAAATAAGACCTAAGGAACCATAGTCACTGCCCAGCCATGATTATTCCTAGGTTTTTTCGTTTTTCGGCCAAAAAACTAGAATTCCGCGCGATTCCCCTATTTTCGTGTCCTATAGCCCACGCCTTCCAAGTGAACCCGGGAACTCCGGACCCTTATCGCCTAAAATTTTTCCGGGCAATCAAAAACGACCTAAGGAACCATAGTCACCGCCCAGCCATGATCGTTCCTCATTTTTTGCGTTTTTCGGCAAAACAACTAGAATTCCGCGCGATTCCCATATTTTTGTGTGTTATAGCCCACGCCTTCCGAGTGGTCCCGGGACCTCTGGACGCCCATCTCCTAATATTTTTCCGGACAATCAAATAACACCAAAGGAACCATAGTCACCGCCCTGCCAAGATCTTTCAACATTTTTTTCATGTTACTGAAAAAGACCTAGAATTTCGCCCGATTCCCATATTTTCGTGTGCTATACCCACGTATTCCGAGTGGTCCCAAGAGCCGCGGACACCGATCGCCTAAAATTTTTCCGGGCAATCAAATTCGACCTAAGGAACCATAGTATCCGCCCCGCCATGATCGTTCCTTATTTTTTGCATTTTTCGGCCAAACAACTAGAATTCCGCGCGATTCACATATTTTTGTGTGTTATAGCCCACGCCTTCCGAGTGGTCCCGGGACCTCCGGACCCCCATCGTCTAATATTTTTCCGGACAATCAAATAAGACCAAAGGAACCATAGTCACCGCCCTGCCAAGATCTTTCCACATTTTTTGCATGTTACTGAAACAGACCTAGAATTTCGCGTGATTCCCATATTTTCGTGAGCTATACCCACGCATTCCGAGTGGTCCCAAGAGCCGCGGACCCTGATCGCCTAACATTTTTCCGGGCAATCAAATACGACCTAAGGTACCATAGTATCCGCCCCGCCATGATCATTCCTTATTTTTTGCATTTTTCGGCCAAACAACTAGAATTCCGCGTGATTCCCATATTTTTGTGTGTTATAGCCCACACCTTCCGAGTGGTCCCGGTATCTCCGGACCCCTATCACCTAAAAATTTTCCGGGCAATCAAATACGACCTAAGGAACCATAGTATCCTCCCTGCCATGATCGTTCCTCATTTTTTTCATTTTTCGGCCAAACAACTAGAATTCCGCGCGATCCCATATTTTTGTGTGTTATAGCCCACGCCTTCCGAGTGGTCGCGGGACCTCCGGACCCCCATCTCCTAATATTTTTCCGGACAATCAAATAAGACCAAAGGAACCATAGTCACCGCCCTGCCAAGATCTTTCCACATTTTTTGCATGTTACTGAAAAAGACCTAGAATTTCGCCCGATTCCCATATTTTCGTGTGCTATACCCACGCCTTCCAAGTGGTCCGGGGAGCCGCGGACCCCGATCGCCTAAAAATTTTCTGGACTATCAAATATGACCTAAGGTACCATAGTCACCGCCCCACCAGCCAAAAAACTAGAACTCCGCGCGATTTGCATATTTTAGTGTGTTATAGCTTATGCCTTCCGAGTGGTCCGAAGAGCCGAGGACCCAGATCGCCTAAAATTTTTCCTGGCAATAAAATACGACCTAAGGAACCATAGTATCCGCCCCGCCATGATCGTTCCTTATTGTTTTTGCATTTTTTGGCCAAACAACTAGAATTCCGCGCGATTCCCATATTTTTGTGTGTTATAGCCCACACCTTCCGAGTGGTCCCGGATCTCCGGACCCCTATCGCCTAAAAGTTTTCCGGACTATCAAATAAGACCTAAGGAACCATAGTCACTGCCCAGCCATGATTGTTCCTAGGTTTTTTCGTTTTTCGGCCAAAAAACTAGAATTCCGCGCGATTCCCATATTTTCGTGTCCTATAGCCCACGCCTTCCAAGTGAACCCGGGAACTCCGGACCCCTATCGCCTAAAATTTTTCCGGGCAATCAAAAACGACCTAAGGAACCATAGTCACCGCCCAGCCACGAACGTTCCTCATTTTTTGCGTTTTTCGGCAAAACAACTAGAATTCCGCGCGATTCCCATATTTTTGTGTGTTATAGCCCACGCCTTCCGAGTGGTCCCGGGACCTCTGGACGCCCATCTCCTAATATTTTTCCGGACAATCAAATAACACCAAAGGAACCATAGTCACCGCCCTGCCAAGATCTTTCAACATTTTTTGCATGTTACTGAAAAAGACCTAGAATTTCGCCTGATTCCCATATTTTCGTGTGCTATACCCACGTATTCCGAGTGGTCCCAAGAGCCGCGGACACCGATCGCCTAAAATTTTTCCGGGCAATCAAATTCAACCTAAGGAACCATAGTATCCGCCCCGCCATGATCGTTCCTTATTTTTTGCATTTTTCGGCCAAACAACTAGAATTCTGCGCGATTCACATATTTTTGTGTGTTATAGCCCACGCCTTCCGAGTGGTCCCGGGACCTCCGGACCCCCATCGTCTAATATTTTTCCGGACAATCAAATAAGACCAAAGGAACCATAGTCACCGCCCTGCCAAGATCTTTCCACATTTTTTGCATGTTACTGAAACAGACCTAGAATTTCGCGTGATTCCCATATTTTCGTGAGCTATACCCACGCATTCCGAGTGGTCCCAAGAGCCGCGGACCCTGATCGCCTAACATTTTTCCGGGCAATCAAATACGACCTAAGGAACCATAGTATCCGCCCCGCCATGATCGTTCCTTATTTTTTGCATTTTTCGGCCAAACAACTAGAATTCCGCGTGATTCCCATATTTTTGTGTGTTATAGCCCACACCTTCCGAGTGGTCCCGGTATCTCCGGACCCCTATCGCCTAAAATTTTTCCGGGCAATCAAATACGACCTAAGGAACCATAGTATCCTCCCTGCCATGATCGTTCCTCATTTTTTTCATTTTTCGGCCAAACAAGTAGAATTCCGCGCGATCCCATATTTTTGTGTGTTATAGCCCACGCCTTCCGAGTGGTCGCGGGACCTCCGGACCCCCATCTCCTAATATTTTTCCGGACAATCAAATAAGACCAAAGGAACCATAGTCACCGCCCTGCCAAGATCTTTCAATATTTTTTGCATGTTACTGAAAAAGACCTAGAATTTCGCCCGATTCCCATATTTTCGTACCCACGTATTCCGAGTGGTCCCAAGAGCCGCGGACCCCGATCGCCTAAAAATTTTCCGGGCAATCAAATTCGACCTAAGGAACCATAGTATCCGCCCCGCCATGATCGTTCCTTATTTTTTGCATTTTTCGGCCAAACAACTAGAATTCCGCGCGATTCACATATTTTTGTGTGTTATAGCCCACGCCTTCCGAGTGGTCCCGGGACCTCCGGACCCCCATCGTCTAATATTTTTCCGGACAATCAAATAAGACCAAAGGAACCATAGTCACCGCCCTGCCAAGATCTTTCCACATTTTTTGCATGTTACTGAAAAAGACCTAGAATTTCTCGTGATTCCCATATTTTCGTGAGCTATACCCACGCATTCCGAGTGGTCCCAAGAGCCGCGGACCCTGATCGCCTAACATTTTTTCGGGCAATCAAATACGACCTAAGGAACCATAGTATCCGCCCCGCCATGATCGTTCCTTATTTTTTGCGTTTTTCGGCCAAACAACTAGAATTCCGCGTGATTCCCATATTTTTGTGTGTTATAGCCCACACCTTCCGAGTGGTCCCGGTATCTCCGGACCCCTATAGCCTAAAATTTTTCCGGGCAATCAAATACGACCTAAGGAACCATAGTATCCGCCCCGCCATGATCGTTCCTCATTTGTTTCGTTTTTCAGCCAAAAAACTAGAATTCCGCCCGATTCCCATATTTTCGTGTGCTATACCCACGCCTTCCAAGTGGTACGGGTAGCCGCAGACCCCGATCGCCCAAAAATTTTCTGTACTATCAAATACAACCTAAGGTACCATAGTCACCGCCCCACCATGATCGTTCCTCATTTTTTTTGTTTTTCGGCCAAAAAACTAGAATTCCGCCCGATTCCCATATTTTCGTGTGCTATACCCACGCCTTCCAAGTGGTACGGGTAGCCGCAGACCCCGATCGCCCAAAACTTTTCTGGACTATCAAATACAACCTAAGGTACCATAGTCACCGCCCCACCATGATCGTTCGAAATGCTTTGCATTTTTCGGCCAAAAAACTAGAAGTCCGCGCGATTTGCATATTTTAGTGTGCTACAGCTTACGCTTTCCGAGTGGTCCCAAGAGCCGCGGACCCAGATCGCCTAAAATTTTTTCGGGCAATAAAATACGACCTAAGGAACCATAGTATCCGCCCCGCCATGATCGTTCCTTATTTTTTTGCGTTTTTCGGCCAAACAACTAGAATTCCGCGCGATTCCCATATTTTTGTGTGTTATAGCCCACACCTTCCGAGTGGTCCCGGGTCTCCGGACCCCTATCGCCTAAAATTTTATCGGACTATCAATTAAGACCTAAGGAACCATACTCACCGCCCAGCCATGATCGTTCCTAGTTTTTTCCGTTTTTTCGGCCAATAAACTAAGATTCCGCGTGATTCCCATATTTTTCGTGTCCTATAGCCCACGCCTTCCAAGTGAACCCGGGAACTCCGGACCCCTATCGCCTAAAATTTTTCCGGACTATCAAATACGACTTAAGGAACCATAGTCACCGCCCAGCCATGATCGTTCCTCATTTTTTGCATTTTTCGGCCAAACAACTAGAATTCCGCGCGATTCCCATATTTTTGTGTGTTATAGCCCACGCCTTCCGAGTGGTCCCGGGACCTCCGGACCCCCATCGCCTAATATTTTTCCGGACAATCAATTAAGACCAAAGGAACCATAGTCACCGCCCTGCCAAGATCTTTCCACATTTTTTGCATGTTACTGAAAAATACCTAGAATTTCGCCCGATTCCCATATTTTCGTGTGCTATACCCACGCATTCCTAGTGGTCCCGGGTCTCCGGACCCTTATCGCCTAAAATTTTTCCGGACTATCAAATAAGACCTAAGGAACCATAGTCACCACCCATCCATGATCGTTCCTAGTTTTTTCTGTTTTTCGGCCAAAAAACTAGAATTCCGCGCGAATCCCATATTTTCGTGTGCTATTGCCCACCCTTCCAAGTGGTTTCGGGACCCCCGGACCCCGATCGCCTAAAATTTTTTCGGGCCGTCAAATACGACCTAAGGAACAATAGTAACTGCCACGCCATAATCGTTTCTCATTTTTTGCATTTTTCGGCCAAAAAACTTGAATTACGCCCGATTCCCATATTTTCGTGTGCTATACCCACGCCTTCCAAGTGGTCCGGGGAGCCGCGGACCCCGATCGCCTAAAAATTTTCTGGACTATCAAATATGACCTAAGGTACCATAGTCACCGCCCCACCAGCCAAAAAACTAGAACTCCGCGCGATTTGCATATTTTAGTGTGCTATAGCTTATGCCTTCCGAGTGGTCCGAAGAGCCGAGGACCCAGATCGCCTAAAATTTTTCCAGGCAATAAGATACGACCTAAGGAACCATAGTATCCGCCCCGCCATGATCGTTCCTTATTTTTTTTCGTTTTTCGGCCAAACAACTAGAATTCCCCGCGATTCTCATATTTTAGTGTGTTATAGCCCACGCCTTCCGAGTGGTCCCGGATCTCCGGACCCCTATCGCCTAAAAGTTTTCTGGACTATCAAATAAGACCTAAGGAACCATAGTCACTGCCCAGCCATGATTGTTCCTAGGTTTTTCCGTTTTTCGGCCAAAAAACTAGAATTCTGCGCGATTCCCATATTTTCGTGTCCTATAGCCCACGCCTTCCAAGTGAACCCGGGAACTCCGGACCCCTATCGCCTAAAATTTTTCCGGACTATCAAAAACGACCTAAGGAACCATAGTCACCGCCCAGCCATGATCGTTCCTTATTTTTTGCGTTTTTCGGCAAAACAACTAGAATTCCGCGCGATTCCCATATTTTTGTGTGTTATAGCCCACGCCTTCCGAGTGGTCCCGGGACCTCTGGACCCCCATCTCCTAATATTTTTCCGGACAATCAAATAACACCAAAGGAACCATAGTCACCGCCCTGCCAAGATCTTTCAACATTTTTTGCATGTTACTGAAAAAGACCTAGAATTTCGCCCGATTCCCATATTTTCGTGTGCTATACCCACGTATTCCGAGTGGTCCCAAGAGCCGCAGACCCCGATTGCCTAAAATTTTTCCGGGCAATCAAATTCGACCTAAGGAACCATAGTATCTGCCCCGCCATGATCGTTCCTTATTTTTTGCATTTTTCGGCCAAACAACTAGAATTCCGCGCGATTCACATATTTTTGTGTGTTATAGCCCATGCCTTCCGAGTGGTCCCGGGACCTCCGGAACCCCATCGTCTAATATTTTTCCGGACAATCAAATAAGACCAAAGGAACCATAGTCACCGCCCTGCCAAGATCTTTCCACATTTTTTGCATGTTACTGAAAAAGACCTAGAATTTCGCGTGATTCCCATATTTTCGTGAGCTATACCCACGCATTCCGAGTGGTCCCAAGAGTCGCGGACCCTGATCGCCTAACATTTTTCCGGGCAATCAAATAAGACCTAAGGAACCATAGTATCCGCCCCGCCATGATCGTTCCTTATTTTTTGCGTTTTTCGGCCAAACAACTAGAATTCCGCGTGATTCCCATATTTTTGTGTGTTATAGCCCACACCTTCCGAGTGGTCCCGGTATCTCCGGACCCCTATCGCCTAAAAATTTTCCGGGCAATCAAATACGACCTAAGGAACCATAGTATCCTCCCCTCCATGATCGTTCCTCATTTTTTTCATTTTTCGGCCAAATAACTAGAATTCCGCGCGATCCCATATTTTTGTGTGTTATAGCCCACGCCTTCCGAGTGGTCCCGGGACCTCCGAACCCCCATCTCCTAATATTTTTCCAGACAATAAAATAAGACCAAAGGAACCATAGTCACCGCCCTGCTAAGATCTTTCAACATTTTTTGCATGTTACTGAAAAAGACCTAGAATTTCGCCTGATTCCCATATTTTCGTACCCACGTATTCCGAGTGGTCCCAAGAGCCGCGGACCCCGATCGCCTAAAAATTTTCCGGGCAATCAAATTCGACCTAAGGAACCATAGTATCCGCCCCGCCATGATCGTTCCTTATTTTTTGCGTTTTTCGGCCAAACAACTAGAATTCCGCGTGATTCACATATTTTTGTGTGTTATAGCCCACGCCTTCCGAGTGGTCACGGGACCTCCGGACCCCGATGTCCTAAAATTTTTCTGGGCAATCAAATATGACCTAAGGAACCATAGTATCCGCCCCGCCATGATCGTTCCTCATTTTTTTCGTTTTTCGGCCAAACAACTAGAATTCCGCGCGATCCCATATTTTTGTATGTTATAGCCCACGCCTTCCGAGTGGTCCCGGGACCTCCGGACCCCTATCGCCTAATATTTTTCCGGACTATCAAATAAGATCAAAGGAACCATAGTCACCGCCCTGCCAAGATCTTTTCACATTTTTTGCAAGTTACAGAAAAAGACCGAGAATTTCACCCGATTCCCATATTTTCGTGTGCTATACCCACGCATTCCGAGTGGTCCCAAGAGCCGCGGACCCCGATCGCCTAAAATTTTTCTGGGCAATCAAATACGACCTAAGGAACCATAGTATCCGCCCCGCCAAGATCGTTCCTTATTTTTTGCGTTTTTCGGCCAAACAACTAGAATTCCGCGCGATCCCATATTTTTGTGTGTTATAGCCCACGCCTTCCAAGTGGTCCCGGGTCTCCGGACCCCCATCGCCTAAAATTTTTCCGGACTATCAAATACGACCTAAGGAACAATAGTCACCGCCCAGCCATGATCATTCCTCATTTGTTGAGTTTTTCGGCCAAAAAACTAGAATTCCGCCCAATTACAATATATTTGTGTGCTATTGCCCACCCTTCCAAGTGGTTCCGGGACCCCCGGACCCCGATCGCCTAAAAATTTTCCGGGCCATCAAATACGACCTAAGGAACATAGTAACCGCCCCGCCATCATCGTTTCTCATTGTTTGCATTTTTCGGCCAAAAAACTAGAATTACGCCCGATTCCCATATTTTCGTGTGCTATACCCACGCCTTCCAAGTGGTCCGGGGAGCCGCGGACCGCGATCGCCTAAATTTTTTTTGGACTATCAAATACGACCTAAGGTACCATAGTCACCGCCCACCATGGTTGTTCCAAATGCTTTGCATTTTTCGGCCAAAAAACTAGAACTCCGCGCGATTTGAATATTTTAGTGTGCTATAGCTTACGCCTTACGAGTGGTCCCAAGAGCCGCGGACCCAGATCGCCTAAAAATTTTCCGGGCAGTAAAATACGACTTAAGGAACCATAGTATCCGCCCCGCCATGATCGTTCCTTATTGTTTTGCATTTTTCGGCCAAACAACTAGAATTCCGCGCGATTCCCATATTTTTGTGTGTTATACCCCACGCCTTCCATGTGAACCCGGGAACTCCGGACCCCTATCGCCTAAAATTTTTCTGGACTATCAAATACGACCTAAGGAACCATAGTCACCACCCAGCCATAATCGTTCCTCATTTTTTGCATTTTTCGGCCAAACAACTAGAATTCCGCGCGATTCCCATATTTTTGTGTGTTATAGCCCACATCTTCCGAGTGGTCCCGGGACCTCCGGACCCCCATCTCCTAATATTTTTCCGGACAATCAAATAAGACCAAAGGAACCATAGTATCTGCCCCGCCATGATCGTTCCTCATTTTTTGAGTTTTTCGGCCAAACAACTAGAATTCCGCGCGATCCCATATTTTTGTGTGTTATAGCCCACGGCTTCCGAGTGGTCCCGGGTCTTCGGACCCCTATCGCCTAAAATTTTTCCGGACTATCAAATAAGACCTAAGGAACCATATTCACCGCCCATCCATGATCGTTCCTCATTTTTTGCATTTTTCGGCCAAAAAACTAGAATTCCGCGCGATTCCCATATTTTCGTGTCCTATAGCCCACGCCTTCCAAGTGAACCCGGGAACTCCGGACCCCTATCGCCTAAAATTTTTCCGGATTATCAAATACGACCTAAGAGCCATAGTCACCGCCCAGCCATGATCATTCCTCATTTGTTGCGTTTTTCGGCCAAAAATCTAGAATTCCGCCCGATTACAATATTTTTGTGTGCTATTGCCCACCCTTCCAAGTGGTTCCGGGACCCCCGGACCCCGATCGCCTAAAATTTTTCCGGGTCGTCAAATACGACCTAAGGAAACATAGTAACAGCCCCGCCATTATCGTTTCTCATTTTTTTGCATTTTTCGGCCAAAAAACTAGAATTACGGCCGATTCCCATATTTTCGTGTGCTATACCCATGCCTTCCAAGTGGTCCGGGGAGCCGCGGACCCCGATCGCCTAAAAATATTCTTGACTATCAAATACGACCTAAGGTACCATAGTCACCGCCCCACCATGATCGTTCCAAATGCTTTGCATTTTTCGGCCAAAAAACTAGAACTCCGCGCGATTTGCATATTTTAGTGTGCTATAGCTTACGCCTTCCGAGTGGTCCCAAGAGCCGCGGACCCAAATCGCCTAAAAATTTTCCAGGCAATAAAATACGACCTAAGGAACCATAGTATCCGCCCCGCCATGATCGTTCCTTATTTTTTGCATTTTTCGGCCAAACAACTAGAATTCCGCGCGATTCCCATATTTTTGTGTGTTATAGCCCACATCTTCCGAGTGGTCCCGGGACCTCCTAACCCCTATCGCCTAAAATTTTTCCGGACTATCAAATACGACCTAAGGAACAATAGTATCTGCCCCGCAATGATCGTTCCTCATTTTTTGCGTTTTTCGGCCAAACAACTAGAATTCCGTGCGATTCCCATATTTTTGGGAGTTATAGCCCACGCCTTCCGAGTGGTCCCGGGACCTCCGGACCTCTATCGCCTAAAAATTTTCCGGGCAATCAATTTAGACCAAAGGAACCATAGTATCTGCCCTGCCATGATCGTTCCTTATTTTTTGCATTTTTCGGCCAAACAACTAGAATTCCGCGCGATTCTCATATTTTTGTGTGTTATAGCCCACATCTTCCGAGTGGTCCCGGGACCTCCGGACCCCTATTGCCTAAAATTTTTCCGGACTATCAAATATGACCTAAGGAACAATAGTATCTGCCCCGCCATGATCGTTCCTCATTTTTTGCGTTTTTCGGCCAAACAACTAGAATTCCGTGCGATTCCCATATTTTTGGGAGTTATAGCCCACGCCTTCCGAGTGGTCCCGGGACCTCCGGACCTCTATCGCCTAAAAATTTTCCGGGCAATCAATTTAGACCAAAGGAACCATAGTATCTGCCCTGCCATGATCGTTCCTTATTTTTTGCATTTTTCGGCCAAACAACTAGAATTCCGCGCGATTCCCATATTTTTGTGTGTTATAGCCCACATCTTCCGAGTGGTCCCGGGACCTCCGGACCCCTATTGCCTAAAATTTTTCCGGACTATCAAATACGACCTAAGGAACCATAGTATCCGCCCCGGCATGATCGTTCCTCATTTTTTGCGTTTTTCGGCCAAACAACTAGAATTCCGTGCGATTCCCATATTTTTGTGTGTTATAGCCCACGCCTTCCGAGTGGTCCCGGGACCTCCGGACCTCTATCGCCTAATATTTTTCTTGGACTATCAAATACGACCTAAGGAACCATAGTATCTGCCCCGCCATGATCGTTCCTCATTTTTTGCGTTTTTCGGCCAAACAACTAGAATTCCGCGCGATCCCATATTTTTGTGTGTTATAGCCCACGCCTTCCGAGTGGTCCCGGGTCTTCGGACCCCTATCGCCTAAAATTTTTCCGGACTATCAAATAAGACCTAAGGAACCATAGTCACCGCCCATCCATGATCGTTCCAAGTTTTTTCCATTTTTCGGCCAAAAAACTAGAATTTCGCGCGATTCCCATATTTTCGTGACCTATAGCCCACGCCTTCCAAGTGAACCCGGGAACTCCGGACCCCTATCGCCTAAAATTTTTCCGGACTATCAAATACGACCTAAGAACCATAGTCACCGCCCAGCCATGATCATTCCTCATTTGTTGCGTTTTTCGGCCAAAAATCTAGAATTCCGCCCGATTACAATATTTTTGTGTGCTATTGCCCACCCTTCCAAGTGGTTCCGGGACCCCCGGAACCCGATCGTCTAAAATTTTTCCGGGTCGTCAAATACGACCTAAGGAACAATAGTAACAGCCCCGCCATTACCGTTCCTTATTTTTTGCATTTTTCGGCCAAACAACTAGAATTCCGCGCGATTCCCTTATTTTTGTGTGTTATAGCCCATACCTTCCGAGTGGTCCCGGGTCTCCGGACCCCTATCGCCTAAAATTTTTCCGGACTATCAAATACGACCTAAGGAACCATAGTCACCGCCCATCCATGATCGTTCCTAGTTTTTTCCGTTTTTCGGCCAAAAAACTAGAATTTCGCGCGATTCCCATATTTTCGTGTCCTATAGCCCACGCCTTCCAAGTGAACACGGGAACTCCGGACCCCTATCGCCTAAAATTTTTCCGGACTATCAAATACGACCTAAGAACCATAGTCACCGCCCAGCCATGATCATTCCTCATTTGTTGCGTTTTTCGGCCAAAAATCTAGAATTCCGCCCGATTGCAATATTTTTGTGTGCGCCCACCCTTCCAAGTGGTTCCGGGACCCCCGGACCCCGATCGCCTAAAATTTTTCCGGGTCATCAAATACGACCTAAGGAACCATAGTAACAGCCCCGCCATTATCGTTTCTCATTTTTTGCATTTTTCGGCCAACAAACTAGAATTACTGCCGATTCCCATATTTTCGTGTGCTATACCCACGCCTTCCAAGTGGACCGGGGAGCCGCGGACCCCGATCGCCTAAAAATATTCTTGACTATCAAATACGACCTAAGGTACCATAGTCACCGCCCCACCATGATCGTTCCAAATGCTTTGCATTTTTCGGCCAAAAAACTAGAACTCCGCGCGATTTGCATATTTTAGTGTGCTATAGCTTACGCCTTCCGAGTGGTCCCAAGAGCCGCGGACCCAGATCGCCTAAAAATTTTCCGGGCAGTAAAATACGACCTAAGGAACCATAGTATCCGCCCCGCAATGATCGTTCCTTATTGTTTTGCGTTTTTCGGCCAAACAACTAGAATTCCGCGCGATTCCCATATTTTTGTGTGTTATAGCCCACACCTTCCGAGTGGTCTCCCGGGTCTCTGGACCCCTATCGCCTAAAATTTTTCCGGACTATCAAATAAGACCTTAGGAACCATAGTCACCGCCCAGCCATGATCGTTCCTAGTTTTTTCCGTTTTTTGGCCAAAAAACTAGAATTCCGCGCGATTGCCATATTTTCGTGTCTTATAGCCCACGCCTTCCAAGTGAACCCGGGAACTCCGGACCACTATCGCCTAAAATTTTTCTGGACTATCAAATACGACCTAAGGAACCATAATCACTGCCCAACCATGATCGTTCCTCATTTTTTGTGTTTTTCGGCCAAACAACTAGAATTCCGCGCGATTCCCATATTTTTGTGTGTTATAGCCCACGCCTTCCGAGTGGTCCCGGGACCTCCGGACCCCCATCTCCTAATATTTTTCCGGACAATCAAATAAGACCAAAGGAACCATAGTCACCGCCCTGCTAAGATCTTTCCATATTTTTTGCATGTTACTGAAAAAGACCTAGAATTTCGCCCGATTCCCATATTTTCGTGTGCTATACCCACGCATTCCGAGTGGTCCCAAGAGCCGCGGACCCCGATCGCCTAAAATTTTTCCGGGAAATCAAATACGACCTAAGGAACCATAGTATCCGCCCCGCCATGATCGTTCCTTATTTTTTGCATTTTTCGGCCAAACAACTAGAATTCCGCGCGATTCCCTTATTTTTTTGTGTTATAGCCCACACCTTCCGAGTGGTCCCGGGACCTCCGGACCCCTATCGCCTAAAATTTTTCCGGACTATCAAATACGACCTAAGGAACCATAGCATCCGCCCCGCCATGATCGTTCTTCATTTTTTGCGTTTCTCGGCCAAACAACTAGAATTCCGCGTGATCCCATATTTTTGTGTGTTATATAGCCCACGCCTTCCGAGTGGTCCCGGGTCTCCGGACCCTTATCGCCTAAAATTTTTTCGGACTATCAAATAAGACCTAAGGAACCATAGTCACCACCCATCCATGATCGTTCCTAGTTTTTTCCGTTTTTCGGCCAAAAAACTAGAATTCCGCGTGATTCCCATATTTTTGTGTCCTATAGCCCACGCCTTCCAAGTGAACCCGGGAACTCCGGACCCCTATCGCCTAAAATTTTTCCGGACTATAAAATACGACCTAAGGAACCATAGTCACCGCCCAGCCATGATCATTCCTCATTTGTTGCATTTTTCGGCCAAAAACTAGAATTCCGCCCGATTACAATATTTTTGTGTGCTATTGCCGACCCTTCCAAGTGGTTCCGGGACCCCCGGACCCCGATCGCCTTAAATTTTTCCGGGCTGTCAAATACGACCTAAGGAACCATAGTAACAGCCCCGCCATTATCGTTTCTCATTTTTTGCATTTTTCGGCCAAAAAACTAGAATTACGCCTGATTCCCATATTTTCGTGCGCTATACCCACACCTTCCAAGTGGTCTGGGGAGCCGCGGACCCCGATCGCCCAAAAATTTTCTGGACTATCAAATACGACCTAAGGTACCATAGTCACCGCCCCACCATGATCGTTCCAAATGCTTTTTATTTTTCGGCCAAAAAACTAGAATTCCGCTCGATTACCATATTTTTGTGTGCTATTGCCCACGCCTTCCGAGTGGGCCGGGCCACCGGACTCGGATAGCCAAAAGAATTTTCGTACAATCAATTAGGACCTAAGGAACCATAGTAACCGCCTCGCCATGATCGTTCCTCATTTTTTGCATTTTTTGGCCAAAAAACTAGAATTCCACCCGATTCCCATATTTTTGTGTGCTATCGCCCATGACTTCCGAGTGGGTCGGGTCCCCCGGAGACGGATCGCCTAAAAGTTTCCGGACTATCAAATACGACCTATGGAACCATAGTCACCGCCCCGCCATGATCGTTCCTAGTTTTTTGCGTTATTCAGCCAAAAAACTAGAATTCCGCGCAATTCCCATATTTTTGTGTGTTATAGCCCACGCCTTCCAAGGGGTCCCGGGACCTCCTGACCCCTATCGCCTAAAATTTTTCCGGACTATGAAATATGACCTAAGGAACCATAGTATCCGCCCCGCCATGATCGTTCCTCATTGTTTGCGTTTTTCGGCCAAACAACTAGAATTCCGCGCGATTCCCATATTTTTGTGTGTTATAGCCCACGCCTTCCGAGTGGTCCCGGGACCTCCTAACCCCTATCGCCTAAAATTTTTCCGGACTATCAAATACGACCTAAGGAACCATAGTATCCGCCCCGCCATGATCGTTCCTCATTTTTTGCGTTTTTCGGCCAAACAACTAGAATTCCGTGCGATTCCCATATTTTTGTGTGTCATAGCCCACGCCTTCCGAGTGGTCCCGGGACCTCCGAACCTCTATCGCCTAATATTTTTCCGGACTATCAAATAAGACCAAAGGAACCATAGTCACCGCCCAACCATGATCATTCCTCATTTATTGCGTTTTTCGGCCAAAAAACTAGAATTCCGCCCGATTACAATATTTTTGTGTGCTATTGCCTACCCTTCCAAGTGGTTCCGGGACCCCCGGACCCCGATCGCCTAAAATTTTTCCGGGCCATCAAATACGACCTAAGGAACCATAGTAACCGCCCTGCCATCATCATTTCTCATTTTTTGCATTTTTCGGCCAAAAAACTAGAATTACGCCCGATTCCCATATTTTCGTGTGCTATACCCATGCCTTCCAAGTGGTCCGGGGAGACGCGGACCCCGATCGCCTAAAAATTTTCCGGGCCATCAAATACGACCTAAGGAACCATAGTAACCACCCCGCCATGATCGTTCCTCATTTTTTGCATTTTTCGGCCAAACAACTAGAATTCCGCACGATTCCCATATTTTTGTGTGTTATTGCCCACGCCTTCCGAGTGGTCCCGGTACCTCCTGACCTCTATCGCCTAAAATTTTTCCGGACTATCAAATACGACCTAAGGAACCATAGTCACCGCCCAGCCATGATCATTCCTCATTTGTTGCGTTTTTCGGCCAAAAAACTAGAATTCCGCCCGATTACAATATTTTTGTGTGCTATTGCCCACCCTTCCAAGTGGTTTCGGGACCCCCGGACCCCGATCGCCTAAAATTTTTCCGGGCCATCAAATACGACCTAAGGAACCATAGTAACCGCTCTGCCATCATCGTTTCTCTTTTTTTGCATTTTTCGGTCAAAAAACTAGAATTACGCCCGATTCCCATATTTTCGTGTGCTATACCCACTCCTTCCAAGTGGTCCGGGGAGACGCGGACCCCGATCGCCTAAAAATTTTTCGGGCCATCAAATACGACCTAAGGAACCATAGTAACCACCCCGCCATGATCGTTCCTCATTTTTTGCATTTTTCGGCTAAATAACTAGAATTCCGCACGATTCCCATATTTTTGTGTGTTATAGCCCACGCCTTCCGAGTGGTCCCGGGACCACCTGACCCCTATCGCCTAATATTTTTCCGGACTATCAAATACGACCAAAGGAACCATAGTCACCGCCCAGCCATGATCATTCCTCATTTGTTGAGTTTTTCGGCCAAAAACTAGAATTCCGCCCGATTACAATATTTTTGTGTGCTATTGCCCACCCTTCCAAGTGGTTCCGGGACCCCCGGACCCCGATCGCCTAAAATTTTCCAGGGCCGTCAAATACGACCTAAGGAACCATAGTAACCGCCCCGCCATCATCGTTTCTCATTTTTTGCGTATTCGGCCAAAAAACTAGAATTACGCCAGATTCCCATATTTTCGTGTGCTATACCCATGCCTTCCAAGTGGTCCGGGGAGCCGCGGACCCCGATCTCCTAAAAATTTATTGGACTATCAAATACGACCTAAGGTACCATAGTCACCGCCCCACCATGATCGTTCCAAATGCTTTTCATTTTTCGGCCAAAAAACTAGAACTTCGCGCGATTTGCATATTTTAGTGTGCTATAGCTTACGCCTTCCGAGTGGTCCCGGGATCCGTGGACCCCGACCGCCTAAAATTTTTCGGGCCATCAAATACAACCTAAGGAACCATAGTAACTGTCCCGCCATGATCGTTCCTCATTTATTGCTTTTTTCGGCCAAAAAACTAGAATTCCGCTTGATTATCATATTTTTGTGTGCTATTGCCCACGCCTTTCGAGTGGGCCGGGCCGCCGGACTCTGATTGCCAAAAGAATTTTCGGACCATCAATTAGGAACTAAGGAACCATAGTCACCGCCTCGCCATGATCGTTCATCATTTTTTGCATTTTTTGGCCAAACAATTAGAATTCCGCCCGATTCTCATTTTTTTGTGTGCTATCGCCCACGCCTTTCGAGTGGGTCGGGCCCCCCGGAGCCGGATCGCCTAAAAATTTTCTGGACTATCAAATACGACCTAAGGAACCATAGTCACCGCCCCGCCATGATCGTTCCTAGTCTTTTGCGTTATTCAGCCAAAAAACTAGAATTCCGCGCGATTCCCATATTTTTGTGTGTTATAGCCCACGCCTTCCGAGTGGTCCCGGGACCTCCTGACCCCTATCGCCTAAAATTTTTCCAGACTATCAAATATGACCTAAGGAACCATATTATCCGCCACGCTATGATCGTTCCTCATTTTTTGCGTTTTTCGGCCAAACAACTAGAATTCTCCACGATTCCCATATTTTTGTGTGTTATAGACCACGCCTTCCGAGTGGTCCCGGGACCTCCAGATCCCTATCGCCTAATATTTTTCTGGACTATCAAATAAGACCAAAGGAACATAGTCACCGCCCAGCCATGATCATTCCTCATTTGTTGCATTTTTCGGCCAAAAAAGTAGAATTCCGCCCGATTACAATATTTTTGTGTGCTATTGCCCACCCTTCCAAGTGGTTCCGGGACCCCCGGACCCCGATCGCCTAAAATTTTTCCGGGCCATCAAATACGACCTAAGGAACCATAGTAACCACCCCGCCATCATCGTTTCTCATTTTTTGCATTTTTCGGCCAAAAAACTAGAATTACGCCCGATTCCCATATTTTCATGTGCTATACCCACGCCTTCCAAGTGGTCCGGGGTGCCGCGGACCCCGATCGCCTAAAATTTTTCCGGACTATCAAATACGACCTAAGGTACCATAGTCACCGCCCCACCATGATCGTTCCAAATGATTTGCATTTTTCGGCCAAAGAACTAGAACTCCGCGCGATTTGCATATTTTCGTGTGCTATAGCTTACGCCTTCCGAGTGGTCCCGGGAGCCGTGGACCCCGATCGCCTAAAATTTTCCGGGCCATCAAATACGACCTAAGGAACCATAGTCACCGCCCCGCCATGATCGTTCCTCATTTATTGCGTTTTTCGGCCAAAAAACTAGAATTCCGCTAGATTACAATTTTTTTGTGTGCTATTGCCCACGCCTTCCGAGTGGGCTGGGCCGCCGGACTCGGATCGCCTAAAATATTTTCGGGCATCAATAAGGACCTAAGGAACCACAGTCACCGCCTCGCCATGATCGTTCCTCATTTTTTGCATTTGTTGGCCAAACAACTAGAATTCCGCCTGATTCCCATATTTTTGTGTGCTATTGCCCACGCCTTCCAAGTGGTCCGGGGAGACGCGGACCCCGATCGCCTAAAAATTTTCCGGGCCATCAAATACGACCTAAGGAACCATAGTAACCACCCCGCCATGATCGTTCCTCATTTTTTGCATTTTTCGGCCAAACAACTAGAATTCCGCACGATTCCCATATTTTTGTGTGTTATAGCCCACGCCTTCCGAGTGGGTCGGGCCCCCCGGAGCCGGATCGCCTAAAACTTTTCCGGGCCATCAAATACGACCTAAGGAACCATAGTAACCACCCCGCTATGATCGTTCCTCATTTT